>NW_017257862.1:344928-354171 GCF_001594055.1 Mycetomoellerius zeteki | reverse complement strand
GTGTGTGTGTGTGTGTGTGTGTGTGTGTGTGTGTGTGCGTGCGTACGTGCGTGCGTGCGCGTGTGCGTGCGTGCGTGTGGTATTGATGTATGTAGTGATGTGCCAATGACATGTAACTCGTATGTGCATAAATCCTATTGAGTCGATAAAACAGAGAACTTTAGGATAGACAACTTAACATTCCTTTAATGATGTCCTAAGAAAATTTATGCCGCTCTTTTTCACTCACCAATGAATTCGTTGCGAATACGTATGCGGTCCTTAAGCACCGGCGTCGATATGACCAAACAATTTATGAACGCTAGCAGTGCCGTTTGGTAATCCTCGGACGTTGCTTTCTGCAACTCGTCGACTACGACTCGCAATCGATAACGTTCGCCCTTCCGCTCCTGCATTTGAACATACATAGATCAGTAACAGCTATACCTATACAAATGTCGATGAAATGTTCAAAATATTGTATGAATACTCCTTGTATATATTACGAAAATCGCAAGCGAGCGAATAGTACACATCTCCGACAGAGGTCTACGGCGGAGAGCATTTACTCGTTAACAAAAATCATTTGGGAGAGAATACAATTAAGGAGCGTAGTATTTCGCCTGAAAAGTAAGCCCCAAAATTGGGCTCCAAGGTAAAAGTGTGAAGTATGTTTTTAAAAACAAAATTTTGTTTAAAAACTAATTCAGGGAGATCGGACTTGGAATTTCTGGAAAAATTAAAATTTTTGCGGAACATATATGGAACATTTTCAGAATATTTAACGATATTTAAATGGAATTTTTAACCGATATTTGAACATATTTAGCGTTAACTAGGAATAAATATGGAACAATACGAGATTTTTATTTATATAGTTGAATACTATTTTTTTATGATAAGGATGTAATGAGGTTTTTTGTAGCGGTAAAAATATTTGGGGATTTAATACAACGCGAACAGACCGTTCTTTTGTTTGTCGAAAGGACTTTCCCAAGCAGCAAAACTAGTCGAAAATATGTTCATTCGACCTCCAGATAGGTCCGAAAGTCTATTGGACCTGACCTAATGAACGTCAAATCATCGTCGATCTGACGTAAGTGGGGAATGAAATGATAGTAATTTGATGGTATTAATTAGGTAATGGAAGGCATTTCGCCTTATAAGTCATAGTCGGATTTGGACAAATGAACCTAGCAGAAGATCGAATGTCGGTAATGTCTTGGTAATTTTTATCTAATTCTGACTAACTTGTGCCCTCTCGATCTTTTTTTAGCGATTCAGCTCGTCAAGATATCTAAAGATATCAGCGCTGCACATTTCCATATTAATATATCTAAACGGATAACCATGCCATAGCCATATAACATACGCGTGATATGATTCCAACTATCCATAGAAGGTTGGAATAAAATATTAAGAATTCATCTCCGATTTTGAAACTGAATATCGCGTGATACATGACAGAAATATAAATGCGAAAGAAGGTTTTCTATACAGATTTTTATTATATTTCGCTAAAATCAACGCGCCTTCAAAAATAAATAATTTAAACAATAATTAATCGTTAATTATTCGACAACAATATGTTTTGCACTTAGAACAATAAAAATATTTTAATCTCGCACTTAGGTTAAAAGTAGTGTGAAATAGATACTTTTTTTCAATTTTTAATCATTCCGAGAGATATAATATGATTTATTTTATAATGCATAATTTTGGAATGCATTTTAATATATCATGACGGACAGAACAATTCTCGTAATAATGGCCGTTTTCGTTCGTGAATTTTGACCTGTAGGTCGAATTTTTTTATTAAGGTCAAATGCCTAACTTTGAGGGCAAATTTCCTTAATCAGCATTTTTACTTCCAAATCGTTGACTTTGAGGGCGGACTTATCGATCAATAAGACATTCTAACTAACAAGTCCAATTTCTCTACTTATAACTTAGATTGATTTCAAAATCGAGATCTCTGGATCGATATCAAAATCGATATATAACCAAAATGTTACGCAGAAAGATAAATGCGTTCTCCCTGATCGAACAATCTTTCGAGACTTCTTTAGTCAATACGAGATCTGTTTTCCATGGATGAACTAGTGTACACTTTTGGAACTTAAAGTGAGAAAGACGTATGTTTGATATTTGTCGAAAGTGAGAAAGAAAGTTCTAGTGCAGTCTAGTGCAGGAACAGAAAACAGACCAATTGAATATAGGAAATAGCTAATGTCACGAACAAAGATCTTATGAAATTTGCGCAGCAAACAGAAGTTGACACAATAATAATAGATGGCAAATTTCAATAAGGTCTAAGACTAATAATTATCTTTCAGGACAATTTTGCTGGGCACTTCGACCTAATCTTGGACCAATTTCCCTCATAGATCATTTTCCGTGGTAATCTCAATTTTGTAGTTAGTTTTCAACACGATCGCGAAGTTTATTTTGTACCTTAAATATTTCTTATTAGTCAATTCAAATACAAAGGACTTTTATCCAAAGCAAAAATTAAGTAATTCTAACCATTTAAGTCATATCGCCTATGAGGTTGAAATTAAGTAATATAACTAGATCATATTTCCTTCAAACGAAATTCTAATTTTGATTTATAAGTTAAATTGACTTTGAAGGCGCATATTTGATAAAATTGGTCATTTATAAGCTAATATATAACTTTAAAGTCACTGAACTTTAAAGGCATTTCGTAGATTTAAACTTCGTAATTTTCGACCTGTAAACAAAACTTCAAATGATATTTGACTTTTAAGACATTTTTTATGTCAAGAATTGGTAATTTTTTACTTCATTAGGACGATCTGACTTTGATTTAGGGCATTCAAAATGCCCTGCTTTGCTGCTTGGGTTGAACCATGACTTTTACCTAAACGTGACACACGATTACTGTACATACGGCAGTTATACGGTTAAGTAATTCTGCTGCTTAGTTAATGGTTCTCCTGCTTCTTTTGAAAGCCGTGCTTCGTGGTAACACTTTTTGTGCGACAATTTATCGTGATCGCTTTAGCATTCGGTTACATTCTTGTTCGAATGTACAACGCCAAATCGGCGAAAATTATATTTTCGCAGACAATGGGCGCATTCAGCGGACTCAATAGTTGAGTGAGTACTCGCTATTGTTGGTGTATTCTTTTAGATCAATCAGAATTTTAGATCTAGAAGAATACATCAATAACAGCGAACGCTCACTCAACTGTTGAGTCTACTGAACACAGCCAATGTGTACTTTTAGAAATGGTCACCTGATACGTGTGAAGAGTATCGATAGCTCTCTGCCTGCCGTCTTGGCTATAAACACACAGCGCCGATAGCAGTTCCACGACTTGTTTCTTCACGGACGGGCACGCTGTCTCCAACGCTACAATTAGTGGAATATAGGGTGATCGAGAAAACACTATATTTACGCTATATTTGTGCCATTCTACTCTCTTGTTTTATGTCTAATGAACGATGAAGAATGTCACAATAGCACCGACGAGATACTATTAAAGACCGTCGGCCCTGGGCAAATTTTTGTGACTATCAATGGGGTCCCGGGGATAATTGAAAAACGATGACATTACCGACAATTAATAAAAATTTACGATTATTTACATAAATATTTCAATAATCTATTTTTAAATTCGTGATTTTTTAATATATAAATGCTGTATAAATAAGTACGCATACTTTTAATGCTATAATTTCTTGTCGAAAAATTACAATTCTAAGCAAGAAACGTTACAGCAACGTTGTAATGTTATTGCAACGTTACTGAAATGTTTTATAACGATTCTTGTTTACTGGGTTCTTTCTCAGCAGTTATCATCTCTATTGATAATCAAACTCGGATGATAACATTAAAATCACAGTTTTAAATAAAAATCGAGTATTATTAAACATATATACATGTCAACGAAATCATGAAAAAATCATGAAATTATTATAGTACCGTATTATCAGTTTCTTACTCTTAATCACTTAAATTTTAAGTCATGAGAACTTCCATAAGCGCCGACCGTCTTTAGTATCTCGTCGGTGCATATAGTTAATACGTCTTCTCGTTCGCACCCATAAAGGATTAATACGCGGCATGATCTGGCAAGATTATGGAATCGCGAATGTTGGGCAAATTACCTGAGGCAAGCTTGACGCAATACTCGGGATTATCTACGATATAGTCGAGACCAACATGGGAATCCATATTGGCTGTATCTGTAGATGCTGCGCGCTTCCAATCTGTAACAATATAAAAAAGGAATTCTGTCAACTCTTTATTCTTCGTCTTTGTACATTGGATCAGAAGAATCGACTTGTTCTACGAAAATTATTGATACACATATTACGAAAGTAATTTTAAGGAACCTTTTATCCTTGGAAGTCTAATAATGACTATGTTTAGGAATTTTTTTTAAAACCTCCTTGATGAAAAAGTTTCGCTAAAATTATTCCACGTTTTGGAACATTTCAGCGAAATTGCTGAAAATTTGCTGAAACTTCACTGAAAGTGAATTTTTCAGCTAACATACTGAAAAATCACTGAAATCCAACCGAAATTTCTCTGAAATTCTTGCTGAAATTTGTCTGAAAATTTTGCTGAAATTTTTCTGAAATTTTGTCGAAAATGAATTTTTCAGCTAAAAATCGCTCAAAATAAACTGAAATTTTTTTGAAATGCTGAAATTTTGTTGAAAAGTGTTCTATAAAATGTGAAATAATTTCAACAATATTTTTCCACCAGAGCTATGATATATGTAATGATAGATTTTTATAGACTTGTTAGTTTATTTCCTATTTCTTATTGGTTGTGTTTTCACAAGTACGGTCCAATAAGATTCTTATTAAGAAGTTTTTACAATAACGTGGATTCAGATACGGTGAACGCTAAAGTCACGTTATTCTTTTCTTAATTAGTTATTAAGAAGAAAATAACCTGATTTTAGCGTTCACCGCATCTGGATAAATAGTATTGCAAAAACTCCCTATTGTTTATATTGTGTCGCATGAAATTTATTTTGCTACAACCTAATACAACTGGCTATTAGCTGGCGGTATCATGGTGACTGCAATGCAATTTGTCGTTCGTTTACGCAGTACTGCGAGCAGAGCATCCTGAGCAGGACTTTCAATATAGCTGCGCAGATGGTATACATCCCTGCATAAACGAACGTCAAACTGCGCTGCAATCGCTTTCGCAGGTAGAATAAACGACATCTGCAGCGGTAACTGCATAAAAGAACGCAGTCACTCTGTCTATGGGGTGGATCTCGCTTCGCGTGGAAAGTCATTACGTACGTTAGGGAGGGTATGGGATAGTTTATGGGTGCCTTCCAACAAGCAACACAACATAGTGATCATCTCATACTTGTTTAACATTGGTGAACAACAAAGATGTAATGATGCACTGTGTCACACTGTGTCATGTGTGCTCTTGTTAGAAGGCACCCCTTAATATTATATTTTATATACATAACATGGTTGAATTAGAAAAGTTACCCATTGCGCATAATGGCGGAGGACTTGTCACATGTAAAGCTCTCTATTAATAAAGTAGCGCATTAGTCCGCCATATTGGACCTACTTTTTACAACTGTTCGGAACCGATTTGATTCTCCATGAAATATGTTGTTAAACATGAAAATCTAAGAGACTCTTTTTTTTTTATACGTGCCCTAACTCATGTTTAAGCGTGTTAGGGCACGTATAAAAAAAAAAGAGTCTCTTAGATTTTCATGTTTAACAACATATTTCATGGAGAATCAAATCGGTTCCGGACAGTTGTGAAACTTGTTAGTTTAGTCTGCTCTACTAGCCCATGAGCATTGTCAGGAGAATTACTAGACATCCTGTATATATACAAGCTTATTATTACTATTATTTCAAAAATTAGAATGTATACATATATAATTACAAATGTACTTTTTTTATATTTAAAGCTTTCTTACTACGACAAAGTAAGTGTAAGTCGAGAAAGAGAAATTGTCGCCAAGGGGAGGGCAAATGCCCTTTTTTGTCTCCCCTTCTGAACGTCCATGCACACATGATATAGATGAGACCAGACCAGGGCCCCCATTCTTGAAAAGAAACATACAAAAGTCTAAAGAAATGCCACAGTACATTAAGTATACTATAGTATTTTTCTAGAATTTCATATACGTTTCTTTTCAAGAATAGAGGCCCAGATCGAACCAGACGAGACGAGATATGCACGATATCTCGACTGGTTGAAGGCATTAGGCTGCTGTAATTCCGAATATAAACGCAGTCAGGTAAAGGTCCAAACGATGATTCACGCGAATGCAACGCGTGCTGCCGCGTTTGTTGCATAAGCTATAAGCAGGCTCATGTACACGCGCGGCAGAGTTTCCTGCGAGGCATATCGTTCCTCAACCGATGGCTACGCGGCCTTGATGTGCGCTTGTTCGAACGCGTTTATGGCTACTGCCCATCTTAGGAAGGTAACGGACGATCTTGTAAAAAACTAGGTGTGCCGAGCGTGCAACAAACAGTCTAATTTCTTTTTTGCTCAGGCGACGTTATCCGACGAATCTGCTGGATATTGTGCGATCTCGCTAATTGAACTGTTCGTCCTCTCGCAAACGAGCCCAGTTAACACAAATGTAATATGAGAAACTGATAATATTTATCATTTTTATTAGTATAATATTCTTTTATTTTGTTTTTCTTATTTTCATCTGACCTTACCTTTGGTTTAATTGCGAAAATTCAATGTGTTCTTAAATGGCACTATACGTTGGCAGTGTCACCATTGCACCCATAAGGGCTGCGGTCTACTTGACGCTACAAACGCTTCGAAGCGTTTGAGCGACCAATCAGAACAAAGAATTTTACGAATTGACTAATCAAAGAATGTTTCGAAGCGTTTATAGCGTTAAATGGATCGCAGCCATCACCTCGATGATGCAAATGGGCGCGAATGTCGCGAATGGGAGTGAATGGCCGCGAACGAATACGACATGGAGCCACACGGGTTACAAAAAAATCAAGATTAACTGATTGATCGATATGTCGTATTTTGTGCTTTTTGAACGTAGAATACGCTTGACTGGTTTTACAACTGGAGAAAGAATTTTAGCTCATTTTGGAACAAAGTGTTTGTCATGTTTTATTAAGTATCATGATGAATATAATTACATTTGTGAAGATTTGAGAAACGTGTTTTGCAACTAGATTTATTTTTTCTCCCTAGATTTTATAGGATTTATAATTATTTCATCATTTTTAAAACAATCCTAACCAAGTTAAGGAATCCAAGATCCAATATCTAATTTATTTATAATTTTGGATAAAGCTGATTTTGCATATGAACACCCAATATTCTGTTTAGCCTGTCTAAGACTTTTCGTTATTCCCTACGAATACTGAAGATCTATATCACATTACGTAAACGAGGGTCATTTGAAAAGTTTTGAGCCTAACATAGAAACAAGTATTTTTTCGGTCAAATTCAGTTTTATTTTTCAATATAATCTCCTTTTAAGTCGATACACTTTTTCCAGTGATGCTCCCATCCCTTTAACCCATTCAAATAATAGTTGGCGTCTTGCTCTGCAAAATAAGTTTCTACGGATGTAATCCACTATTTTGACTGTTCCTTCGTCTCAGGAGTGAAGTAGTAGATCGAAGTTTCATCAACAGTTATTAATCGATACAAAAAATCCGACTCGTTTCGCTTATATTGCTCCAACAGAGCCTTGGAAATGTTCGATTGTTTCCATTTTTACAAAATCACCCAGTGAGAAATGACAATGGAATCGATATCGAATCGACGCCGATTTGACGTCAATTTGATGATTTTGACATCGAATTGACATCGATGTTGATTCAATTGTCATTTCTCACTGGGCACTGATATCGACTGGCACAAATGATTGTCAAACAACAATTGAGCGTCTATAATGGCTACAATTTTCACAGGTATCTTTCAAAGTATGTACGATTGTAGTACCAAAATGGTTTTTACGAGTAATGCCATCTTCATGTTGAGATTCAAAACTTTTCAAACAACCCTTGTATTATAAATTTTCAGTACTCGCAGTGTATAACGGAACGCAGCCTACTCTCTAAAATTTTTGTATAACTATTTAAAATAAATCTCACTTTATAAAAAGAGTGAAATCTCTTAAAAGATCTCTTAAAGATTGAAAATTGAGCCACTCTTTTTCAAGGCTGGTTCAATTTTCATTCTTTAGACTAAGATTCCACTTTAAAGAATTTAAACAGTATATAAGTCGCAACACGCAAAACGCAGTTGCAACTAGTGTTGGATGTTATTTCATTATGTATTACTGGGTAATCGTTATTGAGAAATAATTTTAATAACCATTATCAAATTTGGAAAATAATGATTAACGGATTAAACAGTTATTTCTATCAAGTTTTAAAGGAGGATAGAAATTTTCAAAGCTATCACTTGGGGGGTTTTATTTCTATGTCTTCGCATGTACTTTTCTTCGTAGAAATAAAAAATAATAACTCCAGACTTAAAGAAAAATTGGTATATCAAAATAAAATGAATAAAATCCTTACTCACATCGTTATAAAATCACTGTCAGTTATGTTTCAATAATTTATTTATGAAATTAATTCCAAATTGGATCAATACGAATAATATTGCACCACAAAGCGTTAATTAGATTATATTTTTCATTATAACGTTTGTCATCTCGGTACCATGCAATGCGCAACGCTTGGAGTGGGAGAAACGGTAAAGAGATGACAAATGTTATAATGAAAAATATAATCTAAATAACACGTTTTGTAGTGCAATATATTATTCGTATTTGATCCAATTTGGAATTAATTTCATAAATAAATTATTGAAATATAACTAACAGTGATTTTATAACGATGCGAATAAGGATTTTATTCATTTTATTTCGATGTACCAATTTTTTTTTCCTTAAGTTATTATAATAATTATTTTTGATTTCTACGAAGAAAAGTACATGCAAAGACATAGAAATAAAACTCCCCAAGTGGTAGCTTTGAAAATTTCTATCTTCCTTTAAAACTTGATAAAAATAACCTGAAGACATAATGCTGAAGACGAAGATAGCTTTATCTGTGGTCGCTTCTGATTGGATAACGAAAAAACGCCTCAGATGAAACTGAAAAGTTACAATTAGCGCCGGTGTATGAATTATTAATTAAGCGTTATCATTACGTATTATAGCAATTATGGGCAACGAAACACGACTTTTCTTGAAAAATGCGTGCTTTCCACGTAAGGACATCTGGAGA
>NW_017257862.1:309109-344901 GCF_001594055.1 Mycetomoellerius zeteki | reverse complement strand
CGTGGCCATTCTTCGGGCGGATATACGGCATTTGGTACATTAGCAGCGACTTGACAATAACTGCTAATTGTAGGCAACATAAGAAGGTGCAATCGACCTTCACTTGTATATACGTGAGCGTATAAACATTGCTGTCATACGTGTAAGTAAAATGACACTCACGGCGGTCGCAGAATGCCATATCGGGCATCGTTGACCTCGTCTCTTCTCGCCTCTCCTCTTTTCTTCTCTCTTTCTCTTTCTCTCTCTTTCTCTCATAGTCCGTTCCGTCTCTCTGAGCTCACACACCATTGCACTTCTCCCCTCCCACGCCTTTCACTCACAAAAAAGGTTTCAGCTGTCGCCAGTGTCGTTCCCTGGCTGCGTCACGCCGAGAGAAGCGTGATCGACGCGATCTCAATTCGATTTATCCCGCGATCCTAGAGTGAATGGATCCAGCGCGACAAAGCAGTTCATATCGGTAAACAGAGAAGAGCATAGATTACGGAGTAAGAGCAAACTTTCCGAAAAATTGTTTAGAAAATTTATATATTCTTCGATCAGGTTTTATAAAAGGGAAAATCAGAAATGGACTTTAAACTTTTTTATTACACTTGCACATAAAGTACTGCGCTGACTCTCACTTTCAATCTCGTATTATGGACAAAAATTGATTTGAGGCTCTCGAACCTGTTTTAAATTGAAAGAACAGCAATTACAATATTATATCTTAGGACCGTATATGTGAGAAACACAACCTATAGAATCAATGCCTTAAACGGTCTAGCTGGATCTTAAGTGCTTGTATGATTCTGTGTGAATTTATATACTACGTATGTAATCCTTTAAAATGCGCGCCGAAATGATTTTTCGGTCTTGAAACGCAAACTCTATTAAACTACCTAACTAGTAGTAATATCACGAGTTAAATTGACTAGTAATTTAACAATTTGATGCTTTTTCGCATCTTAAAATGATCTTAATAATACTGAGTAACATATTAAAATCTGTAAATAATTAATTTTTATTATGAAAAATATTACCTCGATCAAGAGTCAAATCTGAATCTCTTGCATTCTGTGCGAGCGTCCTTTAGACTTTAGATTACCGAGGCAAGTAGGAAAGTTATATTTATTGAATTTTACGCTAGGAATTATAACGAGTTTAACGTAGATGAATTTATTAGATTAGTAGGAAATAAATTACAACGGAATCAAGATCTCTCAATGCAAATGTAAGAGCACGCAAAAATTTATACCACCGATGCTACAGCACCTAGGAAGAAATTTAAAATTCTGAAAATATGAGAGAAAAAAGTGGTTTTCAGATGAAATAAGAGAGGCAGCTGCTAGAAGAAATGTGGCGTACAGAAATGCGTTGTACGATGATACGGAGCATAATTGGTTACAATTTAAAATTGAAAGAAATGTAGTAGTCCAATTAATTAAGATGAAGAAAAAAAGAGTATTATGAAAATATGATAAATCTAAATAGAGAAAAAACCCCACAGTGTATGTGGAAAACTTTGAAAAAAGTAATAAGAGGTGAATCAATTGGTTTTAAAGTAGGTAAAGAATATAGATTTTGAAGTATTAAACAACATTGAAGGGTGCAATATAGCTGATAAATTTAATATGTATTACATACAGAGTATTAGTAATATAGTAAATTCGATAAATAGGGATACTAAATGGTACGTATAAAAAAATTATTTATATAATTAATAATAAGGGAACTATAGATAACTTTAAAATGATCACAGTAGAACAGGAAGTTAGAGGAAATTACAGGATTATAAAAAAAGAGAGGTACGGATGAGGTAATAACTAGCGACATATTAAGACATAAAAGTAGCATTTTATGTAATAAAAAACAAGTTTGTTGATATATTATAATAAATAGTTCCTTAAGGGAAGGTTGCCCAGAAAGGTGGAAAACATCTACGATAACACCGATTCCAAAAATAGGAAAAGCTGAAAAAGCAAGTGAATATAGGCCTAATAATGTATTACCAATATTGGTGAAATATTATACAATAGATAGTTATAAAAGACAAATTGAAAAGTTTTTGGAAAACAACAATTATAACAAAACACTAATCGGGTTTTAGAAGACAGTACTCGTGTGAGATAGCGATCCAAACCATTATAGATGAGTGGAAAGTGATAGTTAGTGAAAGAAAAATGATAGGTAATTTTTATGGATCTTAAACGAGCATTTGAAACAATAAATAGTGAAAGATTATTAGGGAAATTATATTAATATGGAATTAGAGTTTAATTTTAATTAAACCTACTAAATATACTCAATAACCAGCACTTATTACAACGCATTTTTATTTTCAAGTATTTCGAAACGTTTCTGAGATACACTTTAGCATTTAATTACACCTACTTCCTCATTTTTCTTAAATTTTGAGTATTATCACATGAATATATGTATTTTTGAGTGTGTTATTTGCTATTTAACATTTTATTTGACTGTATATATCTTGAGTTATGCAAATTTAAACAATACTATGGCATTTTGTTAATGTGGCTATCTATGGATATTGATTACTCAGAACCTCTTTTTTGAGATTTTCATATCAAAATAATTATTTGATAATCGATTGTATAGCTTTACGGTTAATCTATAGTTTATATTACATGTACTATTTTTAGTACTGAGATTTTTAGTACTGAGCAGCTTATATGCAAAAGTTACGTGAATGTATATACATTCATTTGCATACATTTTAAAATGTTTTACTTTTTTGTTAATTTTGTAACCAAATATTGTTTTCTAAACAAAATTAATATTTAAAAAAATATTAATATTTTTATGAAAGGCCACATTACCACCCATTTTTTTTTCGAGTCATTATGCATTGTCGTTACATTTTTATTAATAGTATCCTAAACAATAAATATTCCGTAACTTTAAGTTAAGAATCGATTCAACAACATTTTAACGAATGCAATTGTCGAGTTTTAAACTTAAATATTAATTATTAACAAAGTTATTATGTGAAATGTAATTGGGGTGTCATAATACCACCTTCTCTAATATTACTATGAGTAGTTAAAATGTTTAGATGGAGCTGTAATAGAACGGGTTGAAACAATGAAGTATCTAGGAATAATCATTGATGATAGACTTCGGTTTAAAAACCACTGTAATTACATGCTAAAGAAAATAGGGGAAAAAACAGGTTTTTTTTTAATAGAACAGGTAATTTTATATCAACTTACACTAAATGTATTGTATATAAGAAATCGTAGCATCTCACTTTAAGTATTATGCAACGTTATTTATTAATATGGGAGAAACAGTTGAGCGAATTGCAGAAGGCGTAAAATCGAACTATGAGAATCATATTCAATGTAACAGATACACCAAAATAGAACACATGCTGCAAGCACTGCAGTTTATGTCCATAAAACAGAGGCTTTATTATAATGTGTATACTCTTATTTTTAAGATTTTAAATGACATCATGCCGGAGCAATTAAGAAATAAGTTAGACACTGTGGGAATTGAGAGCGAAAAACAAGACACGGCAGACCGAGAATATTGTAATAAAATTCCGCAAAACGAAAAGTACACGAAAGTGTATGTTTTATGAAGAAGTGAAAATGTTTAACGCTTTACCGTATGAAGTAAAGCAGTATGAAAGATTTGAGCCATTTTTAAAAGAATACTAAAAGAATATATAATGGTTGCGTTTAGCAGAACGCAACAATTTTGCAACCGTTTTGTGATTGTCTGCTGAACGGTTCTAGATGCACTCACGTCTCAACATATTTATTCAACGGCCGCCATGATTTCCAGCAAAGTAAGGCTACGTTGCGCAGCAGAAGGCAACAGTTTTGCAACCGTTTTATGATTGTTCGCTGAACGGTCCTAGATGCACTCAACGTCTCAACATGTTTATTCAGCAGTCGCCATGATTTCCAGCAAAATAAAAGTATGCTGAGTCACAAACGAAACGTGTTGAACAAAATGGCTGCAAAGCGATTGCATCTCTTTATCAAATATTTAATCATCATATAGTATTGTGTTTCAGGATTATTCCCTGGTGCTGTTGTTTCGAGTCCGTGTGAAATTTTGAGTGAAACACGAAAGAGATCCAAAAATTAGCCTCCGGATTCCGCAATATGATATTTGTGATATTTTTTGTAAAAAAAAATATATAGAATTTTGAAATAATACTATGAAGAGTACGTATTTGATAAAGAAATGCAATTGCTTTGCCGCTATGCTTTGCTACCATACTTTGCAGCCTAATTTGCTGGAAATGGCAATGGCAATCGCTGAATAAACATGTTGAGACGCTGAGTGCATCTAAGACCGTTCAGCAGACAATCATAATACGGTTGCAAAACTGTTGCGTTCTGTTGAACGCAATATTTAATGTTACTTAGATTTAAGATTATGTATTATTTGTATTGTTTTTTGAAATAGCTGAGAAAGCTAATAAAGATTCATTCTCCCTCCCTCCCTCTTTCTCCCCCCTTCTCTCTCTTAAGGGTGGAACAGAACATTAAATTTACAACAAAACATTGAACGCAAATTAATATGAAAGTTATTTTATCGCGATCTCTTAAGCCGCGTCGATAGTCACACAAATTAGTCGATAGTCTATAGTCGGAAGCGAATCTGATTAGCTTTCTACAATAAGCTGTTACCTACTCAAAATCTTAAATCATAAGAAATTGACCAATTGTAGTCGATTATTCTTCTCACATTTGGTTGTGATTGATCAATTTCTTATGATTTAAGACTTAAAGCTTAGATAATAGTTTACTATAGAAAGCCTATGAAGGATAATCGGTAAGTCGGGATTGGTCGAAACCGGTAAATCGGTAGAGTTGGCTTGCAGCAAACTTTTAAGTCTACCAACTACCGACTCATTGTAGAGCCGAATTTACACTTATGGCGATTTCGATTAGAAATTTTTAGTGCGCCCTAGTGCATATATTGAAGTCGTTGTACACTGATTTAATTTGAATATAAAAATGAAACGAAAATATTTCGAATTATAAAATACATATTTTACCTAATGGTATAATAAAATGTATTGAGTATTTCAAGATTTAATCGATTTCTATGTTTATATATAAACATATCTACGTTATTTTGGGTACGACGGCTTTAATGTGCACGGAGTGCACCAAGTGTGCGTCCAATCGAATTCGCTATTAGTTAAATGCTGTATCATTGCATGTTATGCATTATGTTTCAAAGGGGACAGGATATCTTTATTTTTATACGATATTTTTCATTTATATATAAGTCCCCATTGAATCGAAATTGTGTGAAATATAAAATAGTCCTGCTCACGGATCAAATACAGTGTCTGCATTGTACCGGCGGCATTTAAGTATCGCTTATCGCCCAGTGAAACCACTAAGTGACTATAGCACGGGCATTTAAGTTTTAACGATCTTTTCTAACAAACTATCCTTTCGTCGCGAGAAATGCGAAAATCCCCGCAAACGCGAGAGACATCATCTGCTGACCACTATGCGGTGAGAAATCGGAAATCGCACACGATGGTCGAATCACAGCATATTTCTTCTTTTTTCTATAATCTCTTGTTATTTTTAAAGCTTTTAAGTAGTCACCATAGCTATATTGACGTCAGAAGCGAGAAATGACACGTTTTTATTACGTGCCATTTATAAATAAAGACAATTTAGATTTAGATAAAACAAAATGATGAGATTGCTTTAAAAGATTTGTAAAAATAGATGGAAACTATGCTCATTCGTCCTGACAATCAGTAAATAATTGTAAAAATAGTAAGATACGTGTAAGTGAAAATAATTGCTACGCATGCGCACTAAATAAAATTAAGCACTTCATATGCTTTATTACTTTTTACGATTGTCAGGGATAAGCATTCCGTACATTTTATAAATGTTTTAAAGCGATTTCATCATTTTGTTTCACCCAAATTGTTTTTATTTTCAAATAGCACATAACAAAAATTAATGCGTTATTTTTCGCTTTTGACGTCACGATTCAATATGGCTGTGATGACTGTCAAACGCCTTAAATCCTTTCTATAATTTCGTAAGCATAGTTGTAAGACCGGAATCAGACTACGCATTGAAGATTGAGGTTGAAGATTGAAATTTGAAATTTGACCAATAAGAATAAAAAGAAATTTTAGCTCCTTTCGCTTGGTCAAATTTGAATTTTTCAATCTTCAATCTCAATCTTCAATGCGTAGTCTGATTCTGGCTTAAGTGATTGCAGTTATAAAAATTGATCAATCACAATCGAATATTTTTTTCATATTCGATTATGTATGCGATCTACTTCATACTGCAAATGCTTTGAAGCATTCTTTGATTGATCAATTCGTAAAATTCTTTTTTCTGATTGGTCAATGAAGTATTTGTAGTATCAAGTTATAGATAGCACGATGTGATTGATCAATTCTTACAACTACAATCACTTACAAGTATGATTACACAATTGTAGTTAAAAATACTTATCCACACATAATGCTGTGTCCTATTTACTTAATATTACGGAGGCTGTATTAAAAAATAAAGAGACGAAACATTCAGCACTGAACAAACGCGGGAAGAATATGAATGTACAATCTCTATTACAGATGTGTGTAGTAAAAATATAACTACTATTGAAAATAGTTTACTTCGACTTTCAACAAATTTATCAGTTTTATTACTGTTAAAAAAATACCTACATTTCTCCTAAGATATAAAACGAGAGACTGATATATGTATAATAAATACGTCTCATGCTTTCCTTGATTTTCTTGAATATTTCTCCTGAGTTCTCATGAAAACAAATCATGAAAACATACATATAAGTTTTATAACATTTTCTTTGTTTAGAAAAAGTCGAAAAATGTTTTTTAAAGTTTAAGAATGTAATAAGATAGTAGTTTTAAAAATCCTAGATATTCTTACTCTTTTGATATAATAATTATATTCACACGCGATAAATGTCCATATAACACTAATATTTTAAGCAATTAATTAGTTACTTTTAATCTCTGCTTTTAGGATCTATTTTTTGAGATCTACTTCGAAATATCTTGCAATTTTTCCAGATTTTCAAAATGACCTTAAATATTTATATAATAATTAATAAAAGAAACGATCCCCTACTTCATTATACAAATATAGATAAAATCAGAGACCCTATAACAGAATCCAGCCACAAGATGGCAAACTTTTGATTAGCCTATCGTTTTATAGTTAGAATGAATAATTTTAGTAAGTTAGAATGAGATAGCATATACAAAAAAAGACAGTATATACATTTTTCTTTTCACTCATGTTTCGACAAAATTGCTCGTGGCCAAACTCTGTTATAGGATCTCTAAATAAAATGAGCGTTAACGATTGGACTGCCTCACCTGCTTTAATCACTCATCGAAGCAATGCGACAACTCAACAGACAGCACATCGTAACATCGCCTGACTCGAACGGCACGCGTATACGCACTTTTTTTGGTCGAGCGACTCGGTGTAAACTGCGTTACAGAAGTCTGCAACGACGACGCGCGTTTGCAATTGATCGCGCGACTGGCGAGTGGCGGCACGACTCGTATTACGCGCGTGCGCGATAGATCCCCTCTGCCATTTAATCGACGCCCAAGTCCGATCGCTTTCCCTCTCCTATGCGTGATCAAGCCCTTCTTTCGTTCCTCGCTTTCGCCTGTCGTGCTATCTTTCCCGTCTTCGGGACCATCATTGGGGTTCTTATATGGAGATCTTTCCAGTAAAGACGCGTATATTACCGGCCTAGTTTCTACCGAAGACAGAGCATGGACTACGCCATCCGTGAGTAAAATTGGTTGATAAAAAGAGATAGAAGATAGTCCGACAGATAATCTCTATTTCTTTCTATTCAATCAATCACAATATGTTAGGAGAATGAAGGTTGACCGTTTTTATGTTCTCTCTTTTTCTCTCATATTTGTTGACTACTACCATATATTGTTTAGATATGAATGGCGTAGTTCATGCTCCATAGCCTATGGCACACATAAAAAGGTAAGGCAATAAGACGGCCCTTTACAGAAATTTTGTCTGCGGTAGCTCTAATGCGGAGTCTACAATAGAAGTCATAGCGGTCGTAGGGTCTTAAGTCATAGAAAATTGACCAATCACAGTCGAATATGAGAAGAATAATCAACTGTGATTGGTCAATTTTCTACGACTTAAGACCCTACGACTTCTATTGTAGATCCCGCATAAAGAATTCAATGTTGTGAGTGATCTACAATGGCAGTAGCAGTAATGGATGAGACTGCAAGAGTAACAAACTGATCAATCACAGTTGAATGTGAGAAGAATAATCGACTGTGATTGGTCAATTTGTTACTCTTACAGTCTCATCCACTACCGCTACTGCCATTGTAGACCATGCATAACATCTTAAACCCTTACGATGTATATTGTAGATAGACGGACCTTTACTGATACTGCCATTGTGGACCACGTATGATTTTCTTACTAAATAGCGATAATGTAACTTTTTCCTTAGGGCTGAAACATGAAAAGTGAAAATCGTTTTGTGTGTGTGTGTGTGTATGTGTGACCTCTAAGTCTTTTTTCCATCAAAGCATTAATTCACATCTAACCGTGGATCCTCATGCAGACAACAGCACTTCGACATCAAGTGCTGAAGGTGAAAAATGGGTGATGGGAATAAATTTTACCCCCATGACCAGTTTTTCACCGATCAGCACTCGATGTCAAAGCGCTGTTGTCTGCATGAGGATCCAGGATGATGCGACGAAGTCCATGGAAATGCGTTTGATTGCGCTTATTTCACTCCCGCTTAGATCCACAAGGTCACTACTTCTAATGAAAACAGCATACTGGAAGTTTATCATGATACAAGTCGGAATGGATTTCGATTGGAATTTCCCTAAAATACACAATAAAAATCTAAGTAATAATTGAATAATTCCGATCGGAATCCATTTTAAATAATTCCATAATACATACCCTGCACCGAAGCGAAACTGAATTGAAGACTTCGGTCTTCAGAAACCAAACTATTGATGTAAAACAGAGGACAGTTGGCAACGGAAGTAAAAGCGGATATGGGACAAAAAAATGTTACGAGTGCATGAGCACTGTTTCCTTTCCACACATACGCATGTACGTACGCATGCGCGCACGAATATACATGGATTAATTGTGACTTCTTGTTGACAGAATTAGTGAATTAAATTAATGCATTAGTGATAGTTTAAGTTTTTGCCTAATTCTGTCTGATCAATGTAATTACGAGTTACAAAATTAGAAACGTTGATGGAAGTTCGATGGTTGTGTTGGTTGAGCCGTCGAATAAACCATCCCTGGTTGTTGGTGGGTCATCGCGTGGCTCTGATGCTGATGGAACTCAGGAGCACCATGCGGCCCGTTCAGTCTCACCCGTTTCGCGTTCTGTCCATGATTATGATCGCCGTTACCTTGCTGCTGTTGGGTCTGCTGTTGCTGTTTCATGAATACTCGGATGAGCGACAAGGCGATGTTCAAAAAATCAGTTCAATCCTCAACTACCATATAGTGACGGAGCTTAGACAGCGGCAAAGTGGGCTTTACTCGCTTTGCCACTGCGGCGGTCATATGGAGTCGTTTGAACAATCGAAACCATATTTTTTAAAAATGTAGAAGATACATAATTATAAATAGATACTTATTTGGATATTACAAACTATGTCTGTATTAAAGTAGTTGCGATTATTTTATTATAGTAGTTGCGGCTTAAACCATATAAAGTATATCATATAAATGTTCTTAATATATTTCGGAAGTAATTACCGTTTGTTGCTGATTTTGCCTCGCTTTGTTTTCAGTCTTTTCTTCAGTATCGTCATCCGTAAGAAATTCTCTTTTAGGATAAGGGATAGGGCACCCAGCAAATATGCTAAAATTTTTATGTTAAATGCAATTAAGATTATTACAAAAAATTATCATAATGTAAAAATATAGAAATAAATTCATACTCCTGTGTTGGCAGTGGTTCCTCCTGAAAGTAGGCATCCTGCATTGAATGTTCTGACGTAATACGCTTGTTTGGATCCATCATTAATAGTTTCTGTAACTAAACAATAATATGATAAGATGGCATACTACAAAATTTGTATAATTATTTTATGACATACCAAATTAAATGCCTTGCTATCGGGTTTGATCTTATGCCGGTCCATATATTTAGTAAGTGAACAATTTGCATAACTAAAAATAAAAAAGAATCAATATTAAAAAATTTCGAATAAAACATTGATGGAATTATGTATTGAACTAACAAACTCACTTGGATCTCTTAAAATCTCTGAGCAATGTAGGATGCTCTGGCATTTTTTTTATATCCTCCCAATCTTTCTCCAATGGAAATCCCATCACATTGAATATCCTAAATAAAGATTAACTTATGTCATTCTTCAGATTATACAAAATAAATACAAATTATATTTTCACCTATCTAGTTGATCATGATGATATGGATTGCTCGTCTTAATGTCTTCTTGTCTACAATGAAATATAGGTTCGGATGTTAAAAGTTCTGCAAATATGCAGCCGATAGCCCATATGTCTGCAGTGATAGAATAAAATATTCAGTATAATTTTATACTAATTATAAAAATATACAATATAGATATAGACAGACCTATAGCTTTTGTGTAATGTCTAGCTCCTAAAAGTAATTCTGGAGCTCTATACCAAAATGTAACTACAACGGGATCTAAATCTGCTAAAGGTTTAAGAGGAGCGTTAAATAATCTAGCAAAGCCCATATCGGCAATTTTTACACGTCCCCGCTCATTTCCTTCACCCATGACTAAGATATTTGCTGGTTTCTAAAATAAAGGAAATTAGTATTTTATTACAAAATTTGCAAATGTGATAAAAATAAAAAAACGAGAACGTTTAATAATGTTAATAATAATTACCAAATCTCTATGAAGTACCCAATTGGAATGCAAATAATGAATACCGTCTAAAATTTGATACAATAAGGATTTAACCATGCCTTTGGGTACCATTACTGGTTTTTTATTTGCTTTTGCTGCTCTGTGAAATTTAATTATATGCTGCAAATACATATTTAAATATTACTATAAAATATTTGTTGTAATGCCTAAAAATATCTTATTTTCAAATTAAAATTATAAACACATACCCATAAATCATGCTCAGCAAAGTCAAATAACAACCAAACTTTACGATCATTATGTGAGAGAAAAACACGAATAAGAGTAATGACATTGACATGCTTCAGTTCCCTGAGTAACTAGAATAGAAGAAAATAAGTAAAATATCTCCATTGCATCATTTAAAAATAACGAGATAACTCACAGCAATTTCTCGACATGCAGACATCGAAAGTCCTGTACCTTCAATTTGCTTGAGGCCAAAATCTTTTGTATCAGGCCGAGACTTTAGTTCACTATCTGAAACACTATTTCCAACATATCAATATTAAATTTACAGAGAATAGGATATTTCTCAGAAATAAATCATAGTACGATTTAACCAATAGATATTTTAATTTGGTTGATATTTAATTGATATACACAAATATGTAAAGAGATAATAGTAAATCTTCAGATTAGGGGACTCCCCAATGACCTTGACCTTGATATGTTGTCAAGGTCATGACCCCGAGTGACCTCCAACAAGTTTTAGCCGTTGGTCCTTATTTGTTAAAAAGTTCTTAAGGTATGTCAAGGCCAAGATCATTGGGGAGGGGATCCTCTAATCTGAAGAGTTACCGAGATATTGTTTAAAAAAAAAAAATACAGATATGTCAAAATAATATGAGTCTAAATGGTTACATTATTCATTTAAATCTTAATGTAAGTCCGGATCTACATAAGTCGGTAATCAGTAGTCTTGTAGGCTACTACAACAAGTCATAATTAATAAATCCAAGTGATTGTTCAATTTCTATCTTCTGATTTCTGATTTTTTACTAATGGCTTATTGTAGAAAGCCTCTTAGAAGTAGCTGCTGATCAAACCTTACTCACCAATTATCCTTTAGACTTCTGACTCATCAACTACAGACTATTGATTCATTATACAGTTAATGCTGATTCTACAATGAATCTGTAGTCGGAAGTCTTAGTCTTAATCAGTGAAGTTGGTCAATCAGCATTAGTCGTACAAGTAGGCTATTGATTAACTTCATCAATAAGACTTAGGACTACCGACTCGCTAGGTACTTTCCATTTGATAACGCAAGTCAACACAAGCATCGTTCTATTCTTTATTACTTACTAAATGTAAAGAAAGATGGAATGATGCTTGTGTCAACTTGTGTCACTAAATGGAAAGCACCCATTGTAGAATCAGCATAACATTTTAATTAAAAATTAGCGATTGTATTAAAAATGTGTGTATTAGACAAATGGGACAAGCTAAATCAAGAATTAGATAATCACATCAAATGCTAAATGCAAATGTCAATAGCGACTAAATACACTTTCTCATATTCAAGAAATCTTGAATAGAAGATGATTGATAGAATGAGACACAGCGTATGCTTTTATATGGAAAGAAATATGACCCCAATATAAATTCAGAGCTCTTTAGGAAAATGAATTGATGTTTTTTTTTATCTGAGATCAATCTGAGGAAGCAGAAGAATCTTATGCATTACGTGCCATACGTTATGCAAGAGTCTGCGCTCCCCGTCTTATACTGTTAAATGTAAAATAATCTAAGCATATGAGAAATCAAGGAAGTTTCGCAAAATAATCAGAAAGTTAAGGAAACTAACCCTTCTTTCCTACGAGCTTTATATACGTGCCCGTATGTACCTCTTCCCACCTTGCAACCCTCAAACTCGAACAGATCCTCGACCTTCGTGCGGTCTTTTTGCGTCTTCATTTTAAATTCATAATCCATCATGTTTAGCGTTATTCGAACAATTATCAACTATAAACGAACATCTTTTTACGCGTGTGCATACCACAGACTTTCATATATACTACTAGACTGCTAACTCATTTGAAAAAGTGACCTCCAATTTTGATGTTGCATTAAGCTGGTTCTACATTGATCGCATCGCAGCGTCGCAAGCGTGTCGCAAGCGTTGCAGTCCAATCAGAGTCGAGCTAGCTTGACGTTTATTGGACCGCAACGCTTGCGACGCCGCGATGCAACTAATGTAGAACCAGCTTTATACGCATGCGTCGAGAACTGCTCCGCGTAACCGCGTAAAAAATATTTTTTTACATCACAGACCATGGGCTCTATTCTTGAAAAATATCGCATACGTAAAACTAGGGAAATACTATAGCACATGTTACGTGCACTATAGTATTTCCCTAGTTTGTCGTATGCGATACTTTTCAAGAATAAAGCCCCATATCCTTGGGAAAAATTGGGAAAATAGTACGTAACATATACTGTGGTATTTCTCTAGACTTTCGTATACGTTTCTTTTCAAGAATAGGGGCCCCATATCCCTTCGCTGGGGTGCGTTCCAAAACTTGACTCTAGTAGCGTTTTCGGCCCGATCGGGTTTGCACCAACCTGGGTTGGATCAACCTATTGGTTGACGTTACACGCTCTACCAATAGGAGAGCACAAAACGCTATTAATCCAACCCAGGTTGGTGCAAACCCGGCCAGGGCCCCTATTCTTGAAAAGTATCGCATACGAAAAACTAGGGAAATGCTATAATATATGTGACGCATACTATAGCATTTCCCTAGTTTTACGTATGCGATATTTTTCAAGAATAGGGACCCTGGTCGAAAACGCTATAGGTTCAAGAGCAGAAAGATGTATCACGACTCACGAGAAACTATCAAGGTTAGAAAGAGACACAACGTATTCCTCTCTCTTTCGTGTGATTCAGAAGTATCAGATCAAAATAATCCGCCAGCGCGTTTATCTCAAGCGTATCAAGTGATTTGGTGCGGATATGGTACTTAATACGCGTATCAAGTGCTCGGTGTAAACTAGGCCCATGTTCTGAATCACAAGTATCAGACCAAGCTCATACGCGTATCAAATGGTATCAAAGAATCTCCGTTGAAATAAGAATTTTATTTCACCAAACTGATTGCCAGAGATTGCATTGAATTGCTTTCTTAGTTTGTTTTAGAGAAGTTTGAACATCGCTGTCGCTCGCTCGTCCCTTTTTCTGGCGAACCTTGGTACCAAGCGGTTAGAGAGATCGTAAGGCCTTGCAATAGCGATAATTCTGTTCGTTCAGATAAGTTTAGAATAATACATACTCATTGTAAGACATTCCTCTACTACTCTCTCTATTAGTTTTATCATTGTACTTCAAGATAATTGATTTATCATTGTACTTCAAGACTATTTCTATATTTGATATTGTAACGTCGAGTCGTATATTCCGATTGTACTCTTGCTTTTTTCTTCTTATCAACTTGAAGTATCGTTCTGATTAAATTCTAATTTATAAAACAAGATTTAAATAAACTTGACCAATTCTTTATACAAAGGTAAAATTCTTTTATTAAAAGTTTATTTCAACAATCTCAGCGTTCTGTAAACGCTTGGTTCGTTTTGGATCGTATATTAAAATTCGCCATTGCTTTTAAGTTCAGGTTAAAGTTAGAATTAGAAGTTTTACGCTTGAAAAGCAGTGAAAACATCATGTCACCTAACCTGACTCGTTCTGAAGCAGATCGGTATAAATAAGGACGTATCAAATATTTAATCCGCATCAATTTGATATGTGTATTAATCGATTTAACGGTGTAAAAGGGGTTATAGCGATACTGCATCAATAGACAAAGTCTTCCAAATATTAACAATAACCTTTTTTCTGAAAACAAAGATTAGTTCTCCAAAGCAGAGATTGAATTAATGGACTGTTTCCATAAAAATTGCAACTATATAATAAAACAGAAAGGAGAGAAAGAGAGAGAGAGAGAGAGAGAGAGAGAGAGAAGCCATACTGTTTTTCTTAAAAGACTCAATTTAAACTCTTTATGAAATCAAGAAGTCATATCAAAAAATGTTTGTATATTTGAAAAACGTAAAAATTACATATAAAAAGCATTATATAATAGAAACTTCCTTGTTAGGGAAGTACTGGGTAAGAAAGACCTGCTAAGATATCAAGGAAACCAATGGAATCTTGATCGCAAAATGGCGGGAATGAGCGAGGGAAACTTATTATAGGAAAGCCAATAAGGTGTTCTCGTAATCTTGTATATCAGGATGAGCGGTATATTCGGGAATATTGGATAGAGAGGAACAATACTAAGATCGTACACTTATTAATCTTTATTGCTCGACAGATTCTGTCCGTGTACATACATCCCGATTCGCGTCCAGTAACCGACTCTATCCTCACACAGCCGTCCGCAGCCCGCTTAGCACCCAGTGTCGCCAATCGCATACGCCATCATGCGTCACCAACGGTACAATACGGCTCTACCAACTTAAAAATGGACGCAAGTCGCTCTCACAATAGTAATACAAAGCTTATACAATTATCATTCGGCATTTCATAATGATTTGAATAATATGACAATCGGTAGAGAACATCGCGCATGTATCAAAAGCGTATATATATATATATATATATATAGCAAATAAAAATAGTTAACACATTTCTGAAACATGTAGACATACTATCCATTTCTTTGCAATAGGCCTGTTACTTTTGGTTGAACTTTGCATCAGTTCATCTTTCTTCCTTTTCTCTTCAGGAGGAAAGAAGAGGAAGAAAGATGAACTAGTGCAAAAGCTCAGCCAAAAAGAATAGGCCTAATATTTCAAACATTTGTTTCATATTCTACTGTTTATATAGGGGTCTCTCTCTCCTCCCCCTCCCTCTCTTTCAAATGTATTGAATCACTAAATATTTAATCAATGATGAAAATATACATACATTAAATATAATTCAAGTTCGTCGTGTGTAAGTGAGCTGGATGAATTAAATCAAAAAATTTTCTGGGTGAATGAGAAAAAAGCAAGGAACGGAATTTATTTGGATTTCGTATAGGAATATTATGCAAGTGCAACGTGTTTATTTTTATAGATGTGTTCGAATCCATACACACTAGTACACGCATGCATGTCGGGAATATTAAAATAGAGAGATACGCATCACATTTTGTATGCAATACGTATGTGCGATTTGAATCATTTTCATTTTCGAATACGAGACGTTTAATCGTCTGTACATGATCACATCTTTCCACGTTGCACGTCTCTGTGATAGTCCTTAAAATCATTTCATCTGGATTATTAATATCTACAAAACATGTCAAGGTAAATTTAAAATTTTTTCACGTCTACATAGTATTAGTACATAAATTATATTTACCAATGTAACATGGTAGGGTCTTGAGTGTCAATATTGGTAATGATTGATTATGATGATAATAATTCATATTAAAACCCATTTTTGTTTCCCATACATTTTCATCAGGAAAATAGATGTCGGCCCAGATAATCAAACCTGCAGAAACAGATTTTGTTATAAATTTTTTTTATGGCAGAAAGATAAGAAATTTCTCAAAATCTGTAATATCTAATGATATCAGCAAACTGCTGTTAGAAATTTGACTTGATTTAATTATTTCTTCTTTATGATGGAATAGTATTTATTAACAGTGAGATTGTTAAAGTAACTTGTAACCAGATAAAAAAATATTTAATGGAAATGTGCTAATTTATCACTCTATTTAAATATTTTTGCACAAAGAAACTTCAAAATCGGCACTTACCCTGATAGCAAAACCTGCGGAGACAGATTTTGAACAGAACCTGCTACCAAGTTTTAATTGCAGAAAGGCATCAAATTGTACATAGAATTTGTATTATCTAACATTGTCAGCAAATTGCTGTCAGAAATATAAAAGCCTACTAGACATGTTATGCCTAGTAGGCTTTTATATTTCTAAATTTAAGCAGATTGGTAGCAGAAACTGAGCAAAGTCTTACATAACCTGATAGCAGATTGAGAACAGAACCTGATTCGAGCAGACTCTGCTCGGTTTCTGCTACCAATCTGCTGGCATAGCTTATCAACGGGCTTTGTCGACAAATCCATAGTCAAGTGCGGACACAGATGGCTATGATTTTATCATCAGTCAAAATCTGATGAAGTTTGCTGCTAATTTGACCCCAAATTGCTAACATTTTGCTATCAGGATATAGTTTTCTTTAGAATTTATATATATATATTTCCAAGTATTTTTCTGTTAAAGAAAGAAACATTCGGTTAAGAAATCTGTAGCCTGTTAAAAAAATTTTGCATCATCGAGCAACACACGATACCACCACCAGAGGTACGCAGCCATTTAAATTTTTCGAATTTAAAAAATCACACAGAATAGAATAAAAGTAACATTAAAAGATTCTTTAATTGTATTCTAATGAAATATTTTTTTAAGTGAGCCTCAAAGGCTTTAAAATAAAAGTATTATACTTTTTTAGATGCTTTCCAAATAAATGAAATATACATGTTAAAGTAATTCAGATAAGGCTCATATTGCTCGCATGCGTGCGAGCAACACGAATCTCAATTGAGAACGTATCTATCTAATGCTATGAGTTTTTACCGCTATGCGGGTAATCTACACGCGTATGCGCAACATGCAGTCATTAGGTTCGTTTTCTGTGGCTGAACTAATGAACAGTTTTGGAACTTAAAGTGAAAAAGATATATGTTTGATACATAGATTTAAAGTTCCGAGTTACGCATGAAGCGCATAATATATCGTTTTATCCTTCTTTGATGAACAATAAAGATAAATGATGCATCATGCGCTCAATGCATAACTCGGAACACACCCATAGTATAATTAGACTGAGCATTCTCTGAAATTCAAGAAGTGGAGGATAAAACTCAGGTAGAAAAGGACGCACATATTGTGATCCATGTGCGTTCTCTCTCGTGCATGCGCGAAACGAGGGAGATATTTCAATAATAACAATGTATCGGAACGCGGTTTAAATCTGTTGTCAGTCTCCCAACATTCTGCTAATATTTTACTTACGAGGCATAGTAATGTGATCATCTGAAATGTCATTTGATAAAGTATTTATATATTGATGAATTATATATTGATATTTATATATTATTAATTTTCCATCAAAAACATAATGTTCAGGAACGGTGGTAAATTCCCAAGAGTCCATTTTTTTACCTGATGTCCACAAACCTGCGTCATTAAAAGAAAAAAGTTTAAGAACATTAAGAAAATTCAAAATACCTTTGCATCCGACGTCTACATATTCATTTCATACATTATTCAAATTTAAGAGTAAATATTAATAATATCATAATAACATAATATCTTTCATCAATAAAAAAATAATTTTAAAGCTAAATTAAAAAATGTAATTGTGAGAAACAACTCTACGATATAATCTGAAAAGTTATACATAATAATCTTTGTTTGAAATTACTATAGGAAAATCGCCGACATATGTCTGACTAGAGACCCTCTAATAAAAGTCGCGACACGAGCCGATTTGAGCCGATTTTTGTATGCAAGGTAGTTTCAATAAAATCTATAACAGAAAAAGAAATATATTGTATCTCTGTCTAACTTTAACATGCCTCTAACCTAGACTCTTATTTTTTAAAAGAAACGTATATGAAAAACTAGGGATGTACTATAGTATACGTAACATATATTATAATATTTCCCTAGTTTTTCCTATACGTTTCTTTTCAAGAATAGAGCTTAGAACATATACGCCCTTATGGGTGAGGGGACCGAAATCCGCTCGGCGGAGAGGTCAGCCATTTTGTCTGGCGACATTTTAGTGCTCTATTTGAAAATCGACATTATGACATTATTTATATTTCCAGTGCATGAAAATAGGATTTTGTGTGAAACAAAATTAATTCAACGGTTGTGTGCAATTAAAAATAATTTTCTGTTTATATTAAAAAAAGTAATGAATATATCCATTCAGATATACATGCACACACGCAGGCACGCGCACGAGTATAAATATATATATATAATTATAAGTGAACTGCTTTAAGTAAAATTTTAACGAATTATATTCATCAAAATCAACTTTATTTTAATAATATGATTGCCTGTAAACTATGATTATTATTTTTATTGTATAGTTAGAAATATTAATTACGGTTTTTGTATATTGTAAGAGGCGCCTTTGAATCGAGCGATCGTTCTAAGATGGCGTTTCGTGAGTAATCGTTTTCCGTTGTCGAGCAGACTTAAGGTAGAGGGTCGATCGGCACGCCGCGTCGTGATTGCGTCAGACTTATGTGCGACCGCGAGCAATTCGCATCTAAAATATAACTATTTGTTTTTTCTAAAGAATTCTTTTGGTTTTACTTCCTTTGATTGATTCCATCTCCTATCCTTCGTGCATCTCACAATATATGATATTATAATAATTATCTGTACATCCTGCATAAAAATATACTACTAGTACAATAAGTAAATTCGAATAGTGTAATAAAGAGTGTAATAGTGGTAGAGAAAATTTCATTAAAATTACATTGAAATTTTATTGTGAAAATAAATATTATTGATTGGCATCATATTTCAGAGGATACACGACAAAATTATAATAAAAAGAGGTTTCCTTTATACATCATAAAATTAGTTCTAGAGTTTATAAAGGAAACCTAAACCACGCGCACGCGCGTTTATCTGTGAGTGTATCTGAATCCTGTTCAGAATTTTGAATTGAAAAGTATTCACGAGACACAGAAAAGCTAATATTATTTTTTGATTGAAAGGTATAGAAATGTACTTGATACAATTCGTATAAATGAATAAAAATGCATTCGAATTGAAAAAGATTCATTTTAACGTTCGAATGCGTATTTTTGAAAATGAAAATTGAATCCATATTTCAATCCATTTTATTATATTAATTCTCGTTTAATGGGTTGTATTTATGTTTCTAAAGTTTTTATCTGTAGTTTTGTTTAAAAAATATTATCTAAAAACAAAGCGGTATGCCAGCGACCTTAATTCCTCTATATATACACTCAAGTAACATACTTTCCATGTTAATGAAATGCACATTGTGTAGCTGTATAATCAAAATCACCTGTATGAACATCGTAGATATCAATACTTTGCAGTTTTTGTCGATATCGTCCCACACCGCCCACAAGCATTAATTTGTTTTTCAAAAAAACAGCAACCATATGTCTTCTTTCAATTGGCATACTAAAATATTTAGAGAAATTATATATTTATTTTATTTGTTCTATTATCTTTCCCTGGTGAAAATTTTTATCAGAATTTTTCATATAATTTTTCAGAATTTCTATATAATTTTATAACTTTCTCACATTCTTTATACGAATTGGCACACTTCTCAGAAAATCTACATCTTTTCTCAGAATTTTTCATGTATGTTACTTATGAAATATCGTAAGATATTTCTAAAAGTTTTTGTAAGTATAATTTCTGATGAAATGTTATAAAATCTAAAAAATTAAAAAATATTTTTTTTTTAATTATGGGATGAGAAATTTCAGAATATTTCAGAATTCACTTGTATGAAAAATTCTGAGAGAAGATGTAAACTTTCCAAATATTTCTGAGTATTTCTAAAAAATGTTCCAATTCATACAAAAATTATGAGAAAAATTTTCACCAGGATTATCATTTATATTTAATCTTTTCTTTAACATATTTACACTGTCTCAAGAAACCATTTTTTAGATATCAGAGAATAACGCCACACATTTTTGTTAAACCTGCCTGAACCAATACCAAATTCCCCACCACAAAGATATAAATTATATCCTAAAAACTCACATAAAATAATGAATAATTAGAACAATATTGTTCCATATAGATAAGACAAAATAAAAAAAATTGTATACCTCTTGCAATAATCTGCATTCCTGTTAATATATTTTTACCAATGCTACGATCAGTAATATCTTTGGGATATTTAAATGAGGTAAGTTCAAAGAAATCGTTACCATCCCAGCAATGAATAAATTGCTCACTGTTAATAACATCACTACTTTCACAAGATATAATACTGTGTAAAACTTTTATTTCTTTATTTCTTAAGATATCCATAGGAATTGTGAAATCCTGCAAAAAGAGAAAAATTTTTATTATATATATAATTATGTGTAAAGGTGATGCTGGTAATCGTCTTTTTATCGATAAAAATATCATTTCTAATTATTACGTATTAGTTTCATCAAATTAAAATTCCTTTTCCACGATTAAAATACATATGCTAATGTCTAATCTGATTCTGGTGTATTTTGTGTTCAAAGCAGGAAAAAATTAAAAAATTACAGATTTCTGTACCTATTCTTACCTTTGCTATCAATTTATCAAAACATTTACTTCGTAATTTTTCTTCTCTCACCAGCGCCAGGTACATACATTAGCATGTATATTTTAATCGTGAGAATTATTTATTATTAAAGAATTATTACACATACAAGTAAAAATTTGAACGTTAAAAGATTCATAAAAGTTCTTGTTATTTTTATTTAAAAAATAATAATACCAAAAAATTGCATTATTTTATTCAATTCAAATATATAATTTTTTCCGAAAAATATATGAAGTCTCTAAATTGTGTCAATTACAAATATAATATACATTTTCTTCAAACATTGTTGTCGTATTACTTCTTTTGAAAAATAAAATCAAAGTGCAAAAACTATATTCTAAATTTATTACAAACAATACAAACTTATATTTCTTAAAAATAAAATCTAAGTGGTACATGTCTTCATTCTTATTTAAAAGTCATCCTATTCCAATCCAAGTGATATATGTTTTTCTATTCCAATTTCCAACTCAATAAAATTTAATTAGAAAGAATTAAAAGAGTAAAAGTATAAACTAAAAAAATTTATTTCAAAAATAAAAAATTTTACAGTAAAAGAAACTTAGTGCTGTTAACAATGTAAAATGCATGACATCATGACAAAATTACCTTTTTTTTTTAATTATTTTAAAAATATACTTACACAATGATGGTTCATCCACTCATGTGTGACATGAAACAAATAAGATTCCGTGGATCTTATATTAATGTTCCCAAGTAATTTCAGAAAATTTTCCCTTGACAGTTCATAAATTGAACTAATTGGCAGTTCATCGAAACGATCTAAGCAAACAGCTAAAGAAAGATCTCGTAGCACATTAATATTCAAGTCTTGTGATATTAACCAGATATTAATTACATATTTTGGTGACATATAATGTCTTTCAAGTCTATCAATTACATCTTCTATTAAATTGTCTACTGCAAATAGAACGCTTAACTCCAACAGGACCAAGAGGCGATCAAATTCTTCAATACCATAATATATCGTAGAAGTATCAATTTTGTCACTGTGAATCCAATTAATAAAATCCTACAAAATTTTTTATTTCAGTGCATACGATAAAATGATTTATATTATAAAATATGATGTAATTTCGGCGATTATTTAGCATATATAAACAAAAATCGGTAAAAAAAACATCGACGCGTTTCTTCGTAAAATAAATGAATCTGGCAGAAAAAATAGTCATATATAGTACGTTTGAGGGTGCTGTTCCATGGGCACGGAAAACGGAATCGGAACACGGAATCGGAAAGGTGAAGTGGTAGGGGTAACCAATCAGCATCGTTCCGTTCCGATTTTAACTAGCCTAGTTTCCCATGGGGTATATTTTTCGGAAACGGAAATTTTTCGTACTGTCAATCACCAGTGGTCTAGTTTCCACCGAGGGTTTGAACCGGGTCAGAATGCAAGAACCAACCAACTACAGTCGAACATTCCCCTGTCATTCGATTGTAACAAAGGAATGCTCGACTGTAGTTGGTCGATTCTTGCATTCTGACCCGGTTCGAATCTTCGGTGGAAACTAGGCCAGTGATCACTAGCGATTAAAAATAATATTGAAACAATTCAACTAAAAGCAGCATTGAAAAGGTGAAAAATGTCATCTGTAAGTATTGTAATTACATGTATGTTAAATTTCTTTTTTTCTGTCATTCGTTTATTTTACGAAAAAAACGCGTCGATTGGTGTGGATTTTATCAATTTTTATTTATGTAAACTAAACGATTACTCTAATTTCATCAATATTGAAGAGGGGGCGAGGGTTAAAGTAAATACCTGATAATTATTTAGAATACCTCCCCCCCCATCTAAAATCTTAATAAAAATATACTCATTACCGATTCCATGCATACTATGTTCTGCTTTATAATTACACAAATTCACTACTTTAAAAACACAAATGCACTGCTTTAAGCACACAAATTCTTTGCATGTGAATTCTAGCAGTGAATTTGTGTTTTTAAAACAGTGAATTTTTATTTTTAAAGCAGAGAATTTGTGTAATTAATGCAGAACGTATACATAGCACTGTATCGAGTCTGGACGACAGACATCTTAACCTCTTAAGTCTCGAACTTTTAACGTTTAATAATTCGATTCACAAGGCCAACTGTGTTTTGACTGAAAATGCGTTAAATGAGTATATTTATATTAAGATTAAGGTGGGGTGGGGAAGCTAATTAAATAATCACCATTTATCTTATTCTTAAGCTGATTCTACAATGAATCGGTAGTCAGAAATCTTAACCAGTTTTAACCTAAATAGGTGATTATGATTTTTCGCATCTACTAGTTGTTAGTTATACAGCGAATCGTTTAATTCGAATAATGGGAAGGAATAAAGTCGAATTTGGTCTGACTTAAGAAAATCGGTAGTCTTAGTCGTACAAGTTGGCTATTGGCTAACTTCACCGGTAAGACTTAGGACTATCAACTACCGACTCATTGTAGAATCAGCTTTAAACATGAATAACAATTGCTTTTGTTGTAATCAACTAACCTGTAACGAAATCTGGGAAATATCATAATTGATAATATGTTCCGTCTGATTACATTCTGAATAGTTTGCGGACAGAAGCGCAGTAAAATACAGACTCTTGCTGGTCAATTTTTGTTTCTCAACTTCGAATCGTTCCGCTTTAAGAATCAGTGTCACTGTCTCACATGATTCCTCATTCTTATTTTCCATTCTAGAACAGTATCACAGTGTAGAATCTCTTTCACTAACTCTGATTAAAGATGAAGGTACAATTTCACACATGATGTGCTCACAAGCGTCTCTCTCTTCTTTAATTTACAGGTTTGTTCGCGTCGCAAGATCCAACATGCTTCAACATGCTCCTACCATAGCTTCTACTCACTCTAGCAAACGCCTTGAAGTGAGTAGGAGCTATAGCAGAGCATGTTGGAGCTATGGCAGAGCATGTTGGAGCATGTTGATCTTCCGACGCGGACAAACCTCATAAGTGATGCAATACCCGCGGAAATGGCGAAGCCCGCGTGGATACCGGGCGCCTGCGTCTACGACGTCATCACGCCGCAAGGACGCGCGTCGGAACGAACGGACGGGTCGTCCAAAACCGCGGGACTGCTATGTGTTAAGCCCAGTGTCCACGATGCTAGAAATCCGTCAGAGATCTCGGATGAAGAAAGAATTGACCAATCGCATTGATCATGTGACTAAATTGTTTAAATGTGATTGGTTAATTCTTTCTCTCCGAGATCTCGGACCAATTTCTAGCATCGTGGACACAAGGCTTTACTCAAGGCCCATTTTAAAGGTAAATTTTCATGAGCTGCTCAAACCGGCTGTTTCAGCGACAAAAAGGATCACGTGATCAAAATGGACGCTTGATATTCGTCAATTTTGACCATGTGTCCTTTTTGTCGCTGAAACAGCCTGTTTAAAGCTACGGTCCACTTGATGCTACAAATGCTTCGAAGCATTCTTGATTGGTCAATTAGTAAAATTCTTTCAGGATTTCAACCATTTCGCTTATGCCCGTTTCACACTACGCATTGGAAATTGAGGATTGCGAATTGAGGATTAGAATTCAGCCAATTAGAACGAAACGGATTAAACTTAAAATTACTTGATTGATCGAATTCTAATCCTTAATTCACGACCCTCAATCTTCAATGCGTAGTATGACACGGGCATTACAGACATAGGCTGGAATCAGACTACGCATTGAAGATTGAGGTTGAAGATTGAAATTTGACCAATAAGGACAAAGAAATTTTAGCTCCTTTCGTTTCGATTGGTCAAATTTGAATTTTTCAATCTTCAATCTCAATCTTCAATGCGTAGTCTGATTCCAGCCTTACATCCCTAGCTACAAGTGAATGATCGATCAATATAGAATTAACGTCAATCGACGTTGAATTAACATCGATTTGACGTCGAGCGACGTTGAATCAACATCGATTTGACATTCATCGACTAATCATTACTGGCTTAGCTGGAAAACCAGCTTATACTCCCGACATGGTTACGGTGTTTACTGCTACTGTTCATTGTAGACGGCGTATAAGAGCTATGGTAGGAGCATTTTGGAACATGTTGGAGCATGCGACGCGAACAAACTTATATTCGCTTCTCTCACATCCGGTTTCATACCGTCATGGCAGAGCCAATCACGGATCGAGTCGGCGTTGACCGATCTCTACTTTTAGGATCTCTAGGCTGTTCAAATGCTTCGAAGCGTTTGTAGCGTCAAGTAGACTGCAGCCATAAACGCTCCCTTATGATCCAATCAGAGTCGAGCTAACTTGATATTGGCTGCGTTCAGCAGAACGTTCGTTTTGCAACTGTTGGAAGTTTCCTTCGCGCTGATTGGATCATACTTTTAGATCTAGAAGAATGGTCCTATCTCAGCAGACAATCATAAAACGGTTGCAAAACTGTTGAGTCTGCTGAACGCAGCTAATGGCTGCATTCAGCGGACTCAACAGTTGAGTGAGCGTTCACTGCTATTGACGTATTCTTCTAAATCTAAAATTATGATTGGATGATCTAAAAGAATACACCAATAACAGCGAGCGCTCACTCAACTGTTGAGTCCGTTGAATGAGCCCACTGGCTGCGTTCAGCAGAACGTTTGTTTTGCAACTGTTGGAAGTTTCCTTCGCGCTAATTGGATCATACTTTTAGATCTAGAAGAATGGTCCTATCTCAGCAGACAATCATAAAACGGTTGCAAAACTGTTGAGTCTGCTGAACGCAGCCATTGATTCGACCGTAACGTAACGCTTGCGACGTTGTGATGCGACTAATGTAGAACCAGCTTAAAGCCCGTATCGGACTACCGACTCTGCAAGCCGACCCGACTGCCAAACTCTGGCTGTTGACCAATAATGGACCAATCACATTGAATCAGTCTTATTGTGATTAGTCCATTATTGATCGGCAGTCAGAGTTGGTAGTCGGGTCGACCTGCAGAGTCGGTAGTCTGATACGGGCTTTAGGCATAAGAAATTCAACCAATCAGAGTTCTTTAAGCTGGAAACAATAGGCATAGGCAATAGGCACTGGCAACAGGGAATAACGAGTCATCCAATCAGAGTTCTGGGATATAATATTGAACTTACACCCCAGAGCTCTGATTGGACGACTCGTTATTCCCTATTGCCTGCGCCTAGTGCCTGTGTCTATTGTGTTTCCAGCTTTACGCGGGAGAAATAGAGCAAATAGCTTATTCTAGAGTACGTATCCTAACCTTCAATACATGTGTTCAATCTTCGAGGGTGATAAGCATTCGTTCATATTTTTTGTTTTTTCGATAACATGGACCTCTTCGAGGATCCCATTTTTAAAACTAAATATTTGAAAAATAAGCTTTGTGTGAAACGGTGGGAGAGCGATTTTATGGAAAAATTCGGACGCAAACCTAATAAGGTATATTTCCTTTCTTATCCTAGCTTATATTTGTATCATGATCGGTATTAAATGCAGTTATCTGATATTTGTGTTACATTCACATGAGCTATGTATTAGTAGTTACTAAATCAAGCTCAGAATTATGTAATTGTATCTTCATATCGAGAACATTATATATAAAACAATTGAGACTATTATGTCTCAAATATCTTTACATATGTTTATTACATTATCAATGAAAATTATTAATGTCTATTATCATGCATATCATATATATACAAAGTGTTTTATTAGGGCTGTGTCTGGAAACTTCATCTAATATCATTTTATCCTGGTTATTTATCAAATGTTTATTTGATAAATAACCAAAAAGAAAAATAAAATGATACCTAAGTGTATCCAGGTGAAGTTTCTGTTCACTGCCTAAAAGTGTTACAGGCTATTTTATAAGGTTCGTTTGCGTGACATGTTCCAATATGCTCCAATATATTCCTATCATAGCTTCTATTGACTTCATCGAGCATGTTGAAGTGATTAGGAATTATGGTAGGAGCATATTTGAGCATGTGACATGAATAAATCCATACAGAGAATTCATGATCGTTCTAGATTAGATCAGTACAATACATACTAAAAGTTTTATATAAAGTTTTTAAATATAGTAGCATAATATAATCAACTTTGACAATGAAATAATACATACATATTCTTTTAAATAATGTGACAATATCATTATTAGGCATTTAATCTTTTAAAATTTTCATATGCTTTACGTTTAATTTTGCTAATGTCATGTATAACAGCTTTTAGTAAGTGCTAATCTAGTATAATGCAAATGACCGAATTTACTAATAACTGCATTCTGTTATTTACTGCGAATACTGAAAATCTATAAGTATGTGTAATATGAACTGTAGAGCTTCAGTATTTGCAGTAAATTAATGGAACGCAGTCAATTTTCAAAACTAAGCGAAGGTATAACATTTTTAATAATCTCATTTTTAGACCGTATATGTGAGAAACACAATCAATAAATTAGAGCCCTATATCGGTCGAAGCTAGATTTTAAATGCTTAAATAATTCAATCTTGAATCACTAAATATGATATATAAGTACTTGACATATATACCACACTTGTAGTCTAACAAACTGCGCGCTTAAATATTTCCGAACTAAACGCAATTAAACCACTCGTAACATTTTTGTTTTCTATTATCTATTTGGCATCGAAGATATCATATGATGATGTCAGTTTTTCCTAGCTGGAGTAACTTCAAAGATTTGAAGGTCATCTTTGTTTTTTTGAAATTGTATAATTTTTTTATACATTACATAATTCCTCTAGTTATACATATTAAAGTATTATGCTGATTCTATAATGACCCCTTTTATACCGTTAAATTAGTACGCGTATCAAATTGATGCGGATTAAATATTTGATACGTCCTTATTTACACCGATCTGCCTCAGAACGGGTCAGATTAGGCGACATGATGTCTTCACTGCTTCTCAAGATGTAAAACTTCTAATTCTAACTTTAACCTGAACTTAAAAGCAGTGGCGAATTTTAATACACGATCCAAAATGAACCAAGCGTTTACAGCACGCTGAGATTCTTTGATACCAATTGATACGCGTACCAGCTTGATCCGACACTCGTGATTCAGAAGTATCAGACCAAAATAATCTGCCAGCGTTTATACCAAGCGTATCAAGTGATTTGGTGCGGATATGATACTTAATACGCGTATCAAGTGCTCGGTGTAAACTAGGCCAATGAGTCTGTCGGAAGTCGGAAGTCTTAGTCTTAATCGGTGAAGTTGGCCAATCAACGTTAGTCGTACAGTTGGCTATTGTCAATTTCACCGATAAGCCTTAGGACTATTGACTACCGACTCATTGTAGAATCAGCATTAAAGTAAAATTATCAAAGATCAATAGTTAATAAGATATACATTTTATTCTGTTATATTTTGACATGACATACATATCTCCTAAACTTTTTAATTTTTTGATAATCAATGCCTTCATACTTTTATGCATAGAATAATGAGGTAAATTTATTGATGTAAAGAAAACGCAGTAGTTTATTTAAAAAATCTACAAAAATTTTGCAATATGCAACTACACTTTTTTTTTAAGCCATTACTAGTGTGTATTTTCTTTGCACCAATTGAGTCATCTTATTATTTTGTGCCTAAAAGTTTTAAAGTACGATTATCTCATAAACTATTAATTTTATAAAAAATTATGAGATAATTAGACACGAAAATAACATATAGCTTCTGTATAGAAAATTTCCATGAAAGTCTCAAAAGTATTATCTCATAAACTATTGATTTCTTGATAATTAGAGAAATCATATGTATATAAATAGTTACAATTAAGTATTGTACAATTTTAATTAAAAAAACAAAAGTAACTTCCGAAAGAGATTTTCAAAGTTACTCCACCTAGAAAAAACCAACGTCATAATATAATATTATTTTCGATACCAAATGGATGATAGAAAATAAAAATTTTATACTTCACTTTTTATACTTCAGTTTTAGTAATAATAGTCTGTAACAAACACATGCGCTCGTACACACACACACACACACGCACACGCACACACACACACACACACACACACACACACACACACACCTTTAATGAGGCACTCTGTACACGTTATTGAATTACAATTATGTTGGTCGTTGCATTACAATTATGCTTACTTTTTGTAAATTCTTTTTTGTAAATAGAATGATATAAAAGAAGCAGATTTATCTATTAAGGAAGCATATAAGATGTATTGGAAGTTAAAAACACGAGCGCTCGAGGAAACTCTTACAGACATTACTTTCTGCGACGATATGCAAGACAATATCTCAAATAAATCACCGCGAAAGATAGTAGACAATCAGAAGCAAGACAAGAATCTGAGTCCAGAAAAAGTTACAAAAAACTCAGAGAACATAAATCCTTACAATAGCAAACGTTTGACGGAAATTGAGGACTCATTCAATCAACTGGATTCAGTGAACGTTGAAGGAGCCTGGGGCAACCATCTTAGCAAAAACAAAGAACAGGTGTCAAAGAAGAAGCAATCTCTGTTGAATGGTAGATCTTCTTCCTTTCAATTGTCTAGAAATAAGTTTGAGAGTTCAACATTTACTAAACGAAACCCGAGAAAATCGCTGTCATTGGTAAAAATAAGGAACAGATCTGAGAATATCCTAAATATCTCGAGCGTCGACCGGCTGGATACAGATAAGGATACAACTGTTGATGAGGCAAAGCCTATATTCGGCGAATTGATGAAAGTAACATTTGAGAAAAGCAAGCCTGTTTTACAACACTCCGTTAATGTTGTTCAACAATTGGCCGACAGCTATACGACTGGCATAAACCGTAATTTAAATTCAGGCTGGCTGCATCGATGCACGAGAGACAATAATTTGGAAGTGACAACGATCAACCCTCAAAGGCTGTCGGGTACTAGCGATTCTGGAATAGAGTCCATGGAATCCAGCATTTATTCTCCGAATGACTTGGCGCCTACTGTGCATTTTTCGTCGTTTCAAGTCTCCGATGAAGAAGATTTTATATGTAATAGTGAATCTGAGGAAGAACACGGGAATAAACGCATTAGAAACTTCAAGAAACGATTGAGTGATCAAGATGGTCATCCCATAAAACGACGATGTATTCATATTGATTCTGATTCTACGATCGCTGGATTTCATATAACCGATAGTGATAGGTCCAAGCTGACTTCCTATGTCGATAGAAGTTTTAATTTATTGTGTAGAGATGAGCATAGTAAAAATAAAATTAACAATGCTAATGCATTTGAATTGACTAATAATGTTAGTACAAGCACAAATATAATAAATGAATCAATTAGAATTAAAAAAGATACAATTACTTTAGGTTCAAACATTGAATCGAATGTTATCATTAAGGACAAAATGATATCTGAAAATATCTGTCCGACCGAAAGCGATCAAACTAAAAAAGTATTCAGAATGATTGATGTTATTCCAAAATCAACCAATCTTAAGAATCAGAAAGACTTTTCAACATCCGATGAAAAACCTGTGAAACGTGGAAGAGTCAAACAAGTATCTAACAATTTCGACCCCAGTTATATAGAACAAAATAATAAAGAACCTAAGACAAGGACAAAAACGAATAAGAAATCTAAAAGTCAACGAAATAAAGAGAAGACGACCGATAATAAAAAAAAATTCGATGTAAAAAGGAAATTTTCCAAAAGAGAATCAAGTTTAGAGAAGGATAACAAAGAACAAAGTTTAGATTTAGAAATGAAAAAGATTCCGACATATAATGTAGAAATGTTACAAACGATTCCTCGCTCTAACATCAAACCAAGTGGAATTGGCAATCTCATCATGCAGTTTTCCGAAACTGTTTCCACCGATGCAATGAAAAAAGATGTCTTGATATCTTCAACAGCGAGCACAAAATTGACTGCGAAGGAAAAGCTAGAGAAAAAAATGGCTGCCGGGACGATGAATGATAATTTTGTGAGGATAAATCTGAAGAAAAAAGTATTTGTGCGAAGTAAAAAGAACTTTAATTTTGTTAAATATAAGAGGAATCAATGGAAACAGAGAAAGAAAGATTTGACGTCTAGTGAGAGCAATTTGGACGCGGCCGACTTGATCGACAAAAATAGCATGACATGCTTCAAATGTGGTGAGTCTGGGCACTTCGTTAAAAACTGCTCAGCTTCCAAGAACAACGCTCTTTTACCTTTAGAAGAAATCGATGACTCATCGAACTTTCCAACTTTGGAAGAAGCTGAAAAGATGGCAAATGAGGCTGCCATTATCGCTCACAATCATAAGCGACTTCCCAAACAACCATCGTATTTGGCTACGAAGACTTGGCAAGATGAAGAAGATATAACGGAATTATTTAATGACGACTTTGCAGACTTTGGTGAGAAGAGTGATACATTAACTTTCGGGCATAAAGTGCCACAGGAATTAATATCCAAATTATTGCCGCCTCAAATGAAAGAAATTAATTCGTTATATGATGTGAACGAAGATAATAGTCTCATTGAAACTCCCACGGAAGTCTTCGAGGCATTACGCATGTTTGGTCATGAAAATTTCAGAGTTGGCCAAGAAAAGGCAGTAATGAGAATTCTATCTGGCCAATCTACCCTGGTAACGCTATCGACAGGCTCTGGGAAATCTCTATGTTATCAATTACCAGCGTATTTATATGCTCGACGTTCTGTTTGCATCACTTTGGTAATTTCACCTTTGGTATCCCTGATGGACGACCAAGTGACGGGCGTACCGTTATTTCTGTCTGCTGCGTGTTTACATACCAACCAAACGGCGAAAATAAGAGAGCAGGTGATACAATCTGTGAAGGATGGAAAGGTGAATATTCTGCTGATATCACCAGAAGCGGTAGTAAGCAGTGAGAAATCTACTGGTTTCGGTGCTCTGCTCAGGCAGCTACCGCCAATTGCATTTGCCTGCATTGATGAAGCCCATTGTATCTCCCAGTGGTCGCACAATTTCAGACCTTCCTACTTGATGGTTTGCCGAGTACTCAAGGAAAAGTTTAAAGTAAAAACAGTATTAGGACTCACGGCGACTGCTACGAAAACGACAGTGGAAAGTATAATAAAACATCTAGACATACACGACGGAATAGCTGGTGTCATATCGGACGTGCCTTTGCCTAGGAATCTCGTCCTAACGGTATCCAAGGACGAAAACAAGGATCAGGCTTTAATCGCGTTGTTAAGAAGCGAGAGGATCCGCGAATGCCACTCTGTGATAGTATACTGCATCCGTAGAGAGGAGTGTGTGAGGATCACGGGATTGTTAAGAATATCGCTGCAGGTAAATATTAAAATTTTTAGTTTTCTATAAATGAAACAATAGGAAATACAAGTCTTTTTACATAAGATAAATTAGCTTTTTTCATCACATAAAAGAAATTGAAGTACAAAGTCTTTTAAATAAGACAAATTTATATTAAATGTATACATCCATCGATAGGATCCGCGAAATCCTGAGAAGCCAAACGTGAAGATATCCACAATAGCTGAAGCTTATCACGCCGGTATAACACCTGATAAACGTAAAATTGTCCAAAAAAAATTTATGGACGGGAAGATTAAAATTGTGGTTGCTACTGTTGCATTCGGGATGGGCATCAATAAACCGGACATCCGGGCCATTATTCATTACAATATGCCCGGCACCTTTGAGGGATATGTACAAGAAGTTGGTCGTGCTGGAAGGGATAATATTATAGCACATTGTCATTTGTTCTTAAATCCTATGGTATCATATATGATTAAAAATTTGAAATTTCTCTACGAAAAACTTTTTCTCATTTATCTTGGGGATCTCTTTTCTAATTAAATCAATTATTCCTAAATAGGAAGACAGTGATAAATGGGAATTGCGCAGACACGTACACGCGAATGGTGTAGATAGACATACAATTAGACATCTACTTCAGAGAATTTTCATTCCTTGTTCTTGTGTAAAGATCAATGAAAAAAATTCAGATCAAAGATGTCCCGGTCACGAAGTCGCTCTTCCAATTGATGAAACTGTTCGAGTCCTTGACATCACACAGGAAATGATTTTGACATTATTGTGCTATCTCGAACTACACCCAAAAAGATTCATTACTGTGCTACCGTCCGTGTACGTTCAAGCGCGGGTTTCAAGTTACAAAGGACCACATGCCCTCAAACAAGCCGCGCAATCCGTAAGACCTTCACAATAATAATGTAACAATACTAATATTTTTTTTTTAATTTTTATAGCATTTTTCTAAGAGCAGCGGTATAATACAAAAACCAGCAAAAAGATTTTATTATGTCATAAAAAAGAATAATATGAAAAAAAATATTACAAACTTTTGATTTTAGTCTCCACCGCTCGCAATGGCAATAGCGCTGCACATGAAAAACGGGATTTCACATAAAAATATTATAGAATTCTCAGTAATTGACGTTGCATCAGCTATCGGATGGGATAGTGGGATAGTAAAGAGTCATCTTAAGACTTTAGAATGGAAGACAGGAGGTAAGAATTCTACATTCTTTACTTCAGACTTCTGAGAATTTCTGACTTTTCTGAAACGTATTTCATTTACATGACCATGAGTGTTATCTGAATGTGTTTCGCAGTTGATGGCAAGAAGAAACGTTCAGCTATATCTGTAGAATATCATAAACTCGGTTTACGAATGAAAGCACCGGGCGATCTTAGCGACATTGAACTGGACGAGGCACTCGATGCATTGGTCACACGTACGCAATCTCAGGAATCCTTGTGTTTGCAACAACTCGAGCTCACATCCTCCGCGTTTAATAAAATCAGCGTGTCGTCAATCAAACATTGCTTGGTGTTAGATGATAACGTTATGAAGAAATCGGAGGAGCTTAAAGATACTATCAGAGAATACTTCCTATCAGATTCTCCTTTAAATGATCTCAATATCAATTTTCAGGTACGTCCTTGACTCGTAAAATTTATTTAGAATCTATGGTATAAAAATAATTAAAATTGGAGATACATTGTTTTACCATTTTTTTACTTTTTGTAGAATAAAATGACGAACGAGCAGCAAATCGCAGCCGATATCCGCAATTTGATAATATGTTATAGGGATACTAAGTTCACGGGTCGTGCCATAGCCCGTATCTTTCATGGAATACAAAGCCCGAATTATCCTGCATTGATTTGGAGTAGATGTCGTTTTTGGAGAATTCATATTGCTGCAGATTTTAACACAATTTGCAAAATCGCAGCCAGGGAAATTCTAGCGTTGCGATAACGAAATCAATTGACTGAGTGATATAATTAATACATTATATTTAATTCGATTTTAATTATACACTCACTTTTAATTCTTGTCAGAATAAACGTTCATAATGCATTAAAATGAATCAACGAACGAATCAGGTTTGCCTTAAAAAATATCTTTTTTTTTTCTATTTTCAATATTCAATTAAACATCAATTTAATGATTTTTAGGGCCATCACACACAAATAGCGAATTCGGTCACTTGCACTACACTAGATCAGTGCATACTAAAAGCTGCTTTACATGAAATTAACAAAGTTAAATGCAAAAGTATATAAATATTTTAATCGATTAACTATCTACTAATGATACAGTCACGTTATTTAAAATATATATGTATCATTTCATTGTCAAAGTTGATTATATTGTATCATTGCATTGAGATATTTTATGTAAAGCAGCTTTTAATATGCACTGATCCAGTGTAGTGCGAGTGATCGAATTCACCAATAATTACATAAGATGTCATTTTGTGTGTGATGACCCCTAATGTAGCAAATTTAAAATAATAAGTTATATAATATATTTAAAATATTGAAACTTAAATAGTGTGTGAATGGATTTTAATGAAAAAGATAAATTTATTTTTATGTAATACATTTCAAATTAAGGGCCACCACACACAAAATAAGCTGCATAAGCATAGTCTGAACCAATGATCATCGACAAAAAGACGCCATATTGATTTCCATAAGATGTTATTGGCCGTCTGTATCCAGCTGTCTTAGGCCGGTATTCATCGACGATTCTTATATTCAAGACCGTCTTAAGTATAATCTTAAGATGTCGCGAACCAATCAGAGGGCCGCATTAGCATCTTAAGACATTACTTAAAAAATGAGAACTGATCGAAATAAGAACTGACTATGAATACCGGCCTTAGGCTGGTATTCATAGTTTGTTCTTATTTCAAGATCGTCTTAAGATGCTAATGCAACTTTCTGATTGGTTCATGACATCTCAAGATTGAACTTAAGACGGTCTTGAATATAAGAACTGACTATGAATACTGGCCTTATGTCTGTTTCTAATGCAGTTTAACTTGAACTCTCGGTTCAATTAATTCATCTTTTTCTAGTTTTAAGAATAAGAAAAGATGAAGAGTAAGTTGAACCGAGATTAAAGTTAATCTACATTGGTAGAAACGGGCATTAAGCCCAGTGTCCACGATGCTAGAAATCCGTCCGAGATCTCGGATGAAGAAAGAATTGACCAATCGCATTGATCATGTGACTAAATTGTTTAAATGTGATTGGTTAATTCT
>NW_017257862.1:203651-309090 GCF_001594055.1 Mycetomoellerius zeteki | reverse complement strand
TCTCGGACCAATTTCTAGCATCGTGGACACAAGGCTTTAGACTTCTATTTTCTTCCTGCAGTTACATGATGTCAGGTCAGTTCTTAAATAAGAAGTAAAAAAATTAAATTTTTATTTATTAAACCTTGTGTCCACGATGCTAGAAATTGGTCCGAGATCTCGGAGAGAAAAAGAATTAACCAATCACATTTAAACAATTTAGTCACATGATCAATGCGATTGGTCAATTCTTTCTTCATCCGAGATCTCGGACGGATTTCTAGCATCGTGGACACTGGGCTTTATACAGGATGTTTGGTACTTCTCCCAACAACGTTCGTGGGCAGAGATTACTGAATAAGGTAAAATCGACGCATCATACAATTTTAAGATATATTTGAAAGTTCTTTATGAAATATCTTAAAAATGTTTCTTAAGGAACTCTTACAGATATCTTGAAATTATCTCATGCGTCGATTTTAGGCATTCCGCTCATAATTAAAAAAAAAAAACAAAAGAATTGCAAAACGATAAAGGACTGTTTTATTCACAATGAGAAGTGATCACCTTTTTACATTTATGCTTACAGTTCATGCACGATTAACGACAAGACTAGGAGTCTAAGAGGATCCTAAAGCCGTCTGTATTACTGACGTAATTTTTGTATAACAATTACTTTTTCCTCTTTTATAGATTCGAAAATCCTTTTCCATGATTAAAGTATACGACAAAAAATTTTTCTTAAGATTTCAATTTCGAAATTTTTTGTCGTTCTCGGCATAAATTCCATTTCATAGACACGTATTAATGCTTTAATCCTGAAAAAGGATTTTCGAATCTGTAAAAGAGGAAAAAAGTAATTGTTATACAAAAAAATTACGATTTAGTCGGTAATATAGACGGCTTTAGGGTCCCTTTAATCAGCAGTGACGTTATCACATGTGTGATGGAATTGTGCCTTTGCTGTGGAAATGTATCTGAAAATGTATCTGAAAATGTATCTGAAAATGTATCTGAAAATCAGTTTAAATGATGTGTTTTTATATGTATAACTACAAATTAGTACAAATACTCAAATTTAAATGTATTTTACATACAGGTAGATACAAAATGTATCTCTATACGTGTATCTAGATACATATATGGAGATACTACCGAATACTGGCTATAGTCGATTGTTTCCAAGATATTTTATAATTTCTGGACTTTTTTATATATCTTATATAAATCATAAGATCAATCTGTTAACGCCTAACAGTATTTGTATTAATAAACTCCTGATTTCTCAATCTTTTTCTTTTGTTTTTATTATGATAACATCTTTTGAATCAAATTACATATTAATCATTATAAAATTTTAGATGAAGAAATTTTGAACGCTAATGGATTAATCACACATGCAGGTGTTTCAGTTTCCAAAAATGAATATAACTCAAGGAACCTTGCAAAAATCCGTGAGGATTCGATTAATCTGTTACATTAAATTTCTGTTTAACCTTTTCGCCTTTTAATATAGCCTACCACTGCATTTATAATCTCTGATTTTAACATGCTTGTAAAGTTCTTATAAAACGTTCGTTTACATAATCGCGCATGCGAAAGGGGTAAATGTTAAAAATGATTATACCTATAACTACAAATCTGTGAAGGACCGAAGAGTTGAAACATCTATGGATCCAGGGGTCTGCCATTATAATCGACATCGACACATTTATAACAACAGCTACAATTATTTTGTCCAATGTAAAAATGTTCTGAATTTTTAGGTAACACTGGTTGCGTTCAGTTGGGGCACTCACGCGCTGTAAGCATTCTATCTTTACGATTCCTTACATGCGCTGTAAACATTCTATTTTTATCATTTAGTACATGCGAAAATTTGTGATTATTTAATTTAATTTGATTAAAAATTCGTATTGTTATTTAAGCGCCAATTGTACTAACACAGCTAACTTATATTTTAAAAAAACTTGTTAACAATATTACAAATTTCTAATAGGATTGGAAAGAAATTATTTGTACACTAGGCATGTCAGAAATCAATAGCAAGGTACAATCAATAACAAGATGAGATCAACTATGATTAAATAGTTGGCTAAGATAACATGAATACTTGTATTTTTTCTTTGTTTATATTATATAATTATAACGTTAACATATAATTATAATAAATTAGGAAATATTTAAAGAAAGAAATGGTACAAACATTAATGACAATTAATTAACTGGAGCTATCAGCGCAATCGAGTTTATGCAGATGTGACTATTTACGAACATGTATCCTTTTCGTGTGTAAAAGTGCAAGACAAGTAATATAGCTTAACATCGAAAAGATAGAATAGAGATAAGAATAAACAAGAGAGTCAATGAACGGCTCGTTAAATAGAATAGTATGTAGGAAGATGTTTTCACGCATTATAATTATTCTACTTCATATTACGCAAGAATCTCATTTGTATAAAAGATTTGATATTAAAAACGGACGTCAAGTTAAATCCTACACTTTTTCTTCCAATCAATGTAATAGTAGTTATTTAATTGCCTCGGTAATTTAAAGGCTTAGGACGCTCGTACGCAATACAAGAGATTCAAGATTGAAAATTCTATAATTCATTCATTAAAATTAAATCTTTTCAAAACAAATTCAGTCAAATAATTCATTAATATGATTCTTTTGATCATATAAATAAAATAGTTTAAATTCAAGATTTATTATATTGCTCGTGTTTTTGACCTTTTCTATTAATCCATTTTTTTTAAATTCTATAATTTGTTCTCTCTCTCTCTCTCTCTCTCTCTCATTAAAATTAAATCTTTTTTTAAAACAAATTCAACCAAATAATTCATTAATGTGATTTTTTTGTATCATATCTTGGGATATTTGAATAAACTTCACGCTAAATTTCCTTGAACAACACATATGCTCACATCGCTGCTTTTCATCAGTATAACTGCTTTCCTAATCTGGATAGTCATTAAATTTAACGATTAATATTCCGGTTCGCAGGACAGAGCGACGATTGTTTCTATCAGATTCGGTCGTTTTATGCAAAAACGCGTCGAATATGAATCTAATTTTATTAATATCGCACATGAAGGAGCTGAACTCAATGATAAAATTTAAATTAAACATTGTTTTTAAACATTAATGTCATTATTAAGAATTTCAAGATTCACCTTTAGTACTGAAAATCCATAGTATATGTATATGTGAATTACAGAATTTCAATACTGATAGTGACTATCGGAATGCAGCCTAAGATATAAAATATTGATTGAGAGAGAGAGAGAGAGAGAGAGAGAGAGAGAGAAATTGTTTAAGAAATAAAAATGAGAAAATAAACATTTTATAGTTATATTTATTGCATATAATAACCTTTTATTAAACAATGTTAAATTATATATACATATTTCCATACTTGGAAAAAATCACAAGCATTAAAAAAAATTTAAGTATTTCGTTCATTTATTATAACAACGATACACTTGGGTAATTAGAAATACACTTCTAGGGACACTAAAGTAAAACATCTTTCAGCGCTAGCAATGTCAAAATATCCAATCTGAAACATTCAATAAAAACTGAAGTAACAATTAAAATAACGACTGAATCGATATCGTTACCGTTATAGATAGAAAAAAGTAATAATTGTTATAAAAAAAAGTAACGAGAAAAATAACTACATTACAAGTAATGCGTTACTTCTCAACTTTGCAACTGTTGCATCATTATTTTTCCTACAATCGTTGGTTTAAAAGTACATGAATAATCGTAATAATATATAAGAATATATTGTTTGTCCTAATCGATCACTGGTAATTAATTCGATTATTTCAGAAAAACATATTATGAAAATAAAGGGAAAAAGAGTAAGATTCGCGCATGGGATGTCCATCAGCGTATTATCCGCGCGCTTTACTTGCTCAGCTACATCAATTAGTTGCGTTTTACATTACAAATGCGGTATATAACCCACACGAAAAATTTTAATTAATGTCTCGTGAACTATTATGCAGTGACACGACTTTTACCGTTAATTGATAAAAGGGGTGTACTATACATATTAAAAATTTAACAAAATTTAGAACGTTGAAAGTGAATCATTTTTGTGATTCGTGGCGCTATTCTATTAACAAGAGAGAGAATTTTTGTAAAACTATAATCAATATTCATGGACTGATCTTATATTTAAATAACGTAAAGTTTATCTCACACAGACGCTCTCCTTATGACCTTTCATTATATTTTAAGATATGTGTAAGATGACGTTGAATATATAAGATCGGATTATGAATATTGACTTGTAAATAATAAATATATAACAAATTGCAATAAAAAGATATTTTACTTATATCTTTTTTGTTTCAATATAGCGATCAGAGCAAGAACGGGTCTCTCGCTGTCTTGTTCATCTCGGCGCGCCGAAGATGAGAAGGACAAACTTTCTCGTTGTCTCGTTCGCACCGAAGGCTGCCGAAAGCGAGGACAGATTTTCTTGCTGCCTCGCTCGCTAAGCCAAACCGAACCAAACGCGACGTGTCCAGATCCCAATGGGCATCACTAATTTATGTCATTGTATATATTTTAGAACACAAAACGAAATTTTACATGGATTTACAACTTTCCATGCAAAACGTGTAAGCGGATTAACACATCTTTAAATTCTTTTTTAATAACTTTTTAACAAAAACGAGTGACGGCTAAAACTTTTGGACCTTCACTCATTGTCAGAGTCGTAACTTTGACAATATACAGTGATGGGAGAAAGTTCCGTAACGGTCAAATATCTTGGAAAATAATGATTATGGAAGAAAATGTTCAATACAAAGTTCATCACTCAGGAAAATCTCAAGCAAAAAGGATTTATAACCAGTGTTTCGGAAGCGTCTTGACACCAGCTTTAAGAATATGTAATAGAAAATAGGAGTTTCCATTTAAGATTTCAAAGTAGACCTTCATGGTGTCCTTCAAGGTCACATGAAAGTCATTTAAATATAACCATATAATAGACCACTATGTATACTAAAACTTTTGTATTGAACATTTTCTTCCATAATCATTATTTTCAAAGATGTTTGACCGTTACGGAACTTTCTCCCATCACTATATATCAAAATCAATGAAATCGGTCGTCGGTGTTATGCAGTTTTACCTTAAATTCCGTCAAGTGAAGGATTGACAAGAAGAAATACAATAAACACAATTATTAATAAAAAACATGAATATTTATATAAAGAAATGGTAACGGTAATAAAAAGTGTTTCTCCAATGAGGCAATATTCGCAATTAATGACAATCTTCCACGCGCAACAAATACACATATGATTATTGTAATCATGACATCTCTTAATAATCGCAATGATGAAAGCGTTGTATGATGTATATAGCATATACGTATGTCGTCATATATTTAAAAATACATTAAATTAAAGGATTGTCAACAACTATACGCATGGGAACACAAATGCTTTAACATTTGTTATCGAAGTTGTACGCGTATCGGAGAAGACATGAGAAGGAATTAGAAGGCATGAAAAAGCATGTTAAGGCATTTGTGTCCCCGTGTATACATATTCGTAAAAAAAGAGAAAATGAGTGAAGAAAGTTAAGTAAGAGAAATCAGTTGTGATCGACTTCTGGGCTTGATGTTTTACTTTTACAGATAACATTCAAATAAAAAGTTCATAAAAAAGATAAGAGGGAAATCTCCTTTCCATTAGTCTTGTTTTAGAGGTTGCGCACAATTAAAGGAAATAGAGAACAGAGAATAAAGATTTCAACCTATCAGAAACCATGTACTGTGGAATACACAGATTCTGATGAATTGAAATTCTTATTTTGTTCACTATTCCGTATTCCTGATTGTGCGCAGTTCCTTAAAGTTCGATCAGTCTGCATATATAAGATTGTTCAAATATATTTTGTAAGAAATGTTAATATCAAATTTTTCTTGTTTTAAATCATTGGATTTTTCATTGGACTTTTATGGTTCTTTTTTTAGATTAAAGATCAAATATTAGACCAAAATGTCTCTTATTTTTATGTCTAAATATAGGCCATGCTATCAGATTAACATATTTCCGATTCTCCAATACGAGTATAAATGATTAAAAAAACCAATGACAGTCCTAAAGCGATAATACGCAAAGTATTTATATTCTTACATGTCAGCTTGAACTAGTTCTATAATTATATTCATTTGTGCGCGCAAATGAAATTGAGAGAATATCTGATTGATTAAATTCCGAATAATTATCAAATTCGACTACTACTCAATCAAAAATAGGTACGGCTAACAATAATAAAAAGATTGTAAACGAATATTGTCAAATCGTCTTTGCGACAAAATCTTTCTTTGCTCCCGTCAACGAGAGGGGCTGTTTTTCGTAGCAAAATTATAAATTAATGTAAAAGTACCTCAAGTACAAATATGTTTGCGCATGCTACGATATAAAAAGACTGTCGAAATGTACAAAACTCCGATTTTGTGTGCGTCGCCTGATACGCTAAAATTTTTATATATCTTTCATTTCGCAAATACAAAGACCGAATGTCGAAATTAAGTGCGATCGTTATGCGATTTTAACATTGTAGAAATGGATCGCAAAACTGTCGATAATTGAAAAATGCAATATTCATATTTCTTGATAAAATTTTGTTAGATACTAGAGCATTATAGTGAGCTGTGAATTTTTATTTACTAATTCTATTAATCATTGATTGTATGATTTATCATCGATTATTTTTAAAATAATTACATAGTGTGTGTGTGTGTGCGTGCGTGCGTGTGTGTGTGTGTGTGTGTGTGTGTGTGTTGTGTACGTGCGTGTGTACGTGCGTGTGTGTACGTGCGTGCGTGCGTACGTGCGTGCGTGTGTATGTGCACGCGCGCGTGCATGTACATGTGTAATACTGATCTAACCAGTTCCAAGGATTTTTGGCAGTCGGATTTTAAAAATGTTTGAACTTTGTATATACATACTTTTTGCCAATAATATTTGCTGGAATGCATTAACATTCCTTAATATATACAGTAGAACTCCATCTATCACGATATTTTCATTTATGTTTTACTTTAATCTTTTGCTCATTTCTATGCCAATAACCCCAATAACGAATCTTGTGCGCAGATAACTGATTAAAACGAATATGTATATTCCATAAAGTAAGAATTTGTGAAAAGGGATCTATAAAAGTTAAAAATACGTGGAATTATAAATATGATAATCAAATCTAAATTTCAGATTTAAAACTTTAACATAGTGCCCTTGCTGCCATTCAGTCGTTGGACCAAAAAAATGAAATAATGATTGATCGCGATTGCTCTTTTACATAAAAGAACGCAACAAAAAATAATTTTTCAGACATTAGAATAGTAACAAAATGTGACATTTTTTAATTAAAGTAACTTTTTTAAGGCTATTAAAAAACATTTATTCTTATTTTTCTGAATGTGTACTTTTTGATAGCCTAACAATAGAGCAAATTTTTTTTTTATATTATAATTTTAAAGTTTATAATAAAAAAAGAACGAATTGATAATATAATACTAATTTTATGATTTATTAGTATCCTGATGTTTCGTAGACATATTTATATGTACGATCAGAGCCAAAAAAGTTGCAACACTTTTTTCGATGGGTTTCGGAATACAGCCTACTCACCGAGCGATTGGTTCTTATTTGTCGATTCATGAATAAGAACCAATCACTCGGTGAGCAAGCTGCATTCTGAAACCTATCGAAAAAAAAGTATTGCAACCTTTTTGGCCCTGACTGTACATTCAGGGTGGAGTCCCATCAGGCATATTTGCCGCGTATCGCGTAAGCGCATAACCAATCAATAATCAGTAAAACGCGAAACTATAACAGCAGATCGCTTCTGATTGGTTACGCGGTTATGCGATACGCGATAAATACACCTCATGGGACTCGAGCTTCAGATCTCAATAATACTCGATTTTTACTTAAAATTGCGATTTTAATGTTATCATCCGAGTTTGATTATTAATAGAGATAATAACTGTAGAGAAAAAATTGTAATTTTGGGGCAATATACAGGATGAAGCAAAAATATCGAAACCCTGAATATCTCGGAAAATATAAGTTTTGCAGAAGTGTTTCAGAAAGTTATAAGATTTAAAAAGATCTTTTTACTGATCTTATCAGTTTGACTTTGATTTAATCTTGGCTATCCAAAGTCAAATTGACAAGATCAGTAAAAAGATCTTTTTAAAAACCCTACAACTTTTATCTGAAACACTTTTCTGTAAAGTTTATATTTTCCAGAATATTTAAGGGTACTGATACTTTTGCATTATCCCGTATATGAGATTATAAATTATAATATTATAAGTAAATGCATACTTATTTATGCATTTATATAATAAAAAATCACGAATTTAACAACGTATTAGTTAAATATGTTAATAATCACAAATTTATATAAATGGTCAATAATGTCAACGCGCTCTTCAATTACTTCCGGGCTCTTGGAACCTTTTTAGAATGACAAAAATTTATCCAAGATAACGGTCTTTAATAGGATTTCGTAGATGACTCCGAAGACAGAGACGGAGTCAACTAACAGCTAAGAAGAAGATTGGATGCTGTAAGCAAAATCTCCAATTAGGTTCCAGAAATTGATATTTCATATGAAAAAATGACTTTTCTTGCAATATTTGCTTTTTCGTGAAAAAAGAATTATCTCAAAATTTTGATCAGAAATCATGAATATATTGATCACACATGTCCTATAAAATGCATTTTTTTGTTTTTAATATCTTACTTTTTTCCATGTTATGAAGAATTTAAATATAGGATTTTTCTAAGACAATAAATTTATCGCCTATAGTAAACTCATATACACATACAGGATATCCCAGAATAGTCGCCAAATATTTCGTGTGCTGATAGAGCAGACTAAATTGAATCGAAAAGATCAATCATTTTGAAATTTTCGCAATAGTCAACAAGATTAATTACTAAAAATTGCCGAATATATTGGTTTCAATAATTTTCATCAAAATTGCATTAAGGCCCAGTTTCACAACTCACGGTTAACTCTTAACCGAGGTTCAACTTGTTTCTCATCTCTTTCCAAGAATTTCTAGAATTGGAAAGAGACAATGAATAAGTTGAACCTCGATTAAGAGTTAACCGTGAGTTGTGGAACTGGGCCTAAAAGATTTTCTAAACTCATCTGAAATTTTGAACAAAAATACCTGGGCCGCGATCCGATTCACGCTTACAGCGCTATCAATGCGGTCGGTCCGATTCACTCCCTGAACGTTTTACGTGAACAAAGTGACGTTATGGATTTTTGAATTGGCATGCTCACGGTGACTATGATCCGGAGACAGTGGTGCCAGATTCTGGCTTGCGCTACCACTTGGGGTGCGTTCCACTTGACGCTCACAACATTCATCGAGTGCCATAACGACTAACTTCAGACGATTGAAATGAACGCTCGCAACGCTCGCACTGAAGAGAGCTGCGTTCCACTTCACGCTCGCAACGCTCGCGAGCATCGTTTGTCCTTGTTTAACATTTGATAAACGACAAGGATGAAATGATTCCACGAGCGTTGTGAGCGATAAGTGGAACGCAGCCGCTATGGGTCGGCGTGAGCGTGTGGGCGTATGACGTCACAAATCAAACGTGCCATTTTGATTGCATATTTTGTTTAACGGTTGCTCGATAATTGCTTATTAAAAATGGAAAAAGTTATGTTATACGATTCTGAAACTGATAAAATGTATGATATTTTATTATCCGCCAACGATGCACGACGTGCTGCTTCAGGTAATAAACATTAATCGTGAAATATTGGCTGCCATTTTGATAACGCTCACAAATCACTTCTAGTTCATTCCACTTGCTGGCACACTCATGCTAGTGGAACGAGTGATCGCGGCGTAGAGAGCGTGAACGTTGTGAGCGTCAAGTGGAACGCACCCTTGGTAATGCGTAGTAGGGGAAGAGTGAGGTTAGTTGCCGATAGCTGTAGCTACAAGTTGCGCTACCAAGTGGTAGCGCAAGCCAGAATCTGGCACCACTGTCCGAAGACGCGTGAGCGTCCTTTTTATTTGCGCGGGAAAAGAGGACTAATATGAATTGTGAATATGGAATAGATGCATCCAGGTAGTATAACCACTTACTAAAAATAATTAAATATAATTCATAATAATATAATAATAAATAATTAATATTGTTTTAATAATTAAATATGATTGATTGGATCGAGGTTATAACATCGTTGATTATCGCTGGACTCACATCATACTGAATTTTGATTTGGCAACAAAAATTTATACACAACATCGAGCGTTTTTATCAGTTCTTTCTGAAATGGCAGATACTCGCATGCCATTTGACAACATGATCCATATATATCCATTATTGATAAGTATAATACAGGTTATGGGCCTCATGATTGTCTCCACATTATCCACAGACGGTCCGAAATAAAATTGTCGTTAGTGCGATAATGAATCGGACCGACGAGTTTAACATCGTGAGAATTGTGAGCGCTATGGGTGTGAATCGGACTGCAGCTCTGAAAAATCTGGGAATTCCGAAGGAATTTTTTTTTACGAAACATTAGTAATACCCTGGTGAATATGTTCATAAAATCTGATACTTTTCACTGTTTATATATATATATATATATTAAAACATGTACACTCAGGGCTTAAAAGGTTACAACACTTTTTTTTCGATGGGTTTCGGAATGCAGCTTACTCATCGAGGGATTGGTTTTTATTTATGGATTATGGATAAGTAAGAATCAATCGCTTGATAACTGCATAGGTTTTAAAGATGTCCATTCACAACCAAAATTAGCTATTTTTTGATTCGCTCCTTTGTATGATCTAAAAGTTATTTAATAAACCATTTAAAAAAATTGTTTGTAAGAAGTTTATAACATTATTATTTAGAATAAGTTTTCAAAATGTTTTCCATTCTGTTGTATGCATATAGCAGCTTGACCAATTATGTCATTTGTCTTTTGCTGTAGCATCTTTTTATCTACAGTTTATAAGAATTCGATAGAAACTGAAGAAGAAATAATGGCCCAATTACATTCCGCCTTCGCAGCTGTAGTTGAAGAGATATATGCTACAGCGAAGTACAAACAACACAATTGATGGAGTCACGTTACACCAAAATGGTGAGCATTTTGAAAACTTGTTATAAATAATTAATTAATGTTTGTTAAACAAGGATGACATGACATCCGGGGAGCACCCAGGGAATCCGAATATGTCCCTGGAAGGAACCCCTAGTATCTCTGCACATACACATACCAGAGAGAAACCTGAGAGAGGACATGGGGATCTTTTTCTTGTAAAATATCTTATGCACTACAGCTCTCTGAAGAAGTAGATTTCAACTACATAACAATATCCACTTCTTTGCATTGCTTTTGATGGAAATAAATCGCTGAAATCGTTAAAATCTCCATTAATTTGATAGATTTTAGTTATTTCAGCAAATTATTTCTATCAGGAACACCGCAAAAAAGTGGATTTGTGTTCTCCCCCAATATTTTTCGCAAGTCGGCGCCTATGATAATATTATGTTTTTTGATGTATGCAAATTAGGCCCAACTCTATACAAACACAAAAGTATCAGACTTCATGAATACATCCACATTTATAAAATCACACACGAATAAAAATATTCTACATAAACTTATGCGCGTAGCATTCAACATTTGGGAAGATATGTGTATGTAATCTAAATTATATATAAAAGAAAACATCAAATCTCAAAGAGATATGGCAGACATTCAGATTCTATATTCACGAGTTCCATATTTTTTATCTTTTGATTTTATATAAGAGAGAATGTGCTAATGGATACATTTATTCAGAATCACAAAAATTACAACATATCTCAAAATGGAGTAATTTAATCGAGTCATTTTTCCAAAAGAAGCGTGGAGTCTTTTGACTTGTGGCATTATTTTCAGCATAAAAAAATCTATAAGAAACATTTTATAATCAAATAAAGCAAATGAGAATTAAAATTCTTGCTAAAGTTGCTTATTCCATCATTATTGGAGCAAATCATCCTCGTGAATGAAGTTCCACTGCAGCCTCAATATATCGGATAAGAATTGTCAGCGGAAAGGAGGGCGGAATACAAGGTGAGAACATTTTCTCGCACACCCATTTACATATTATACGCCACGTAGATAGGATCGAGCTGGTCCGCGAGAAAGCCATCACGCAAATGCATTCGTTGTTTCTCACCGCGCGAATTAATGGGTACCACACCGGGGTCCACTACAACTACTACGCCAACTACCAAGTGGTGTTCCTCGAGCACAGCACTCGTCACCAGAGCTACAAGATCGAGGGCTTCGCTTTCACTACCGTCCAATTCTACCACTACCACTAGCAGATTGGTCCATGTGAACACAGCGCTGAAAAAAATACGATAATATAACATATTATTAGTAGCGAATCGCCAATATAAAAATTAAGAATAAAAGAATATAGATTCGTAACAGTATATGGCTAGTATTACAAATTGTCAAAAGATTAAGAAATATTTAAATTGCATTAGACTTCAAAAGAACTTACCATTCTGCGATTTTCTTGTGACACCGCATGACACTGTTTTCGATGTCTATTGGATGATAGCGCATACCTCGTAGTAGGATGGCCTCGTCGAGAGCGCCGACGACGAATACGGCATCATGAAGTTCCGGATCGCTTGGAATGAGATCAGCCTCGGGCACATTAGTATCACCGGGTACGTCGCTAATCACTGACTGCTGGATGCTCTCGGTCCTTCTCAAGAAACCAAGGTAGCCAGTCCGTGCATAGACTTCGCTCGTATTGCCAGTAACTAGTCGTGCGTTAAAATGATCAGCGTAATCGCTCTCATCGCCATAGATTGTGAAATAACCGCTCGCGTTGTGTGATGACTGTACCCAGATTTCGCCTAGGTGTGAGTCACCACATTGACCTTTGGTTTCAGGATTCGCGATGATTACTTTTACCCCAGGCAGTAATTTGCCCGATTCCATCAAGCACAGAGAATGCGGACTGCCTCGTTCCACCAAAGACACTCGGTCATTACGCAATGCACGAAGGTCTACATAGACTGTCGAGGGTTCCGGACTGGACGCTCCCTGTGAAAAACAGAATCAAAGTAATAATGTGAAGTAATAATATGAAAATATATCTTTAAAATCTTCAGGATCCATATAAATGCTTAATCTTAACAATCAATTTTACCTGTAAGCAAATGGCAGTGTTTACTCTACAGCCAAATGAGGTGGAGACTGCGCGCGGACTCAGACCGAGTGCGGAGAACAGCTTACTAAAACTCGTTGTTAATGCGATTCGTGGTCTTTCCTCGGCGACGACGACGCATGTTCTCACACATGCCAGACTGACGCCTCGCGCCTTGAGTGTGTGTACCGAGGAACCGAGTCCCTTCGTACACAGCTCCATAACACCGTACGAGCAGAAAGTATCTCTTACTCTAGATTGACTGACTGCCGACAACCAGAGTGCAGGGTTGGCTTCCACCTGGCAATGATAACAGAATGATTAAATTAAATATCTTCATTAGTCGATTTTCATTTATTATTGTTAAATCTTTTTAATGAGCATAAGAATTGTGGTACTTGCCTCCGATGGTGGTATAAGTATAGAATGATGTCCACTGTATATACTGCTGAGACACCATAAGGCAAAACCAAGGCCCGAGTATGGATCCAGACAGAGAGCGATGTGTCTGGAAGGATAGAGTTCACATGCTAGCTTCATGGCACGGCACAACGAAGTAACTGCTGCATGAGACATCTTGATGCCAGCGAGCATGCCCGTTGTCGAAACACTGAAGTCGAGATAGGCCAGCATCTCCGCGGTGGGTGCTCGATACATTACCGGTAGCTTCTTCTTTGGCATGTCGTCCATATCTAAAATCATTGGCCAACTCTTCACGTCGACCACGTTGTTTGCTTCCTATGCATAGCAACAACATCGATCAATCAAAATGTATACCTTCATCACATTTTAATGGATATTATGACTGAACGTTTTTAATTACCTTTGTCTTCAACAATTTGAGTAGGTTCTGGTTAGTCAACACGAGGACAGATTTACTGACGTCCACGATCATGCGAACAGTCGGCAAGGTCGTTTGGAGATTTTGAGGATGAGGTGGCCTGATGGTTACCGGCACAGCGCCAACATATAAACAGCCGTAAAACGCGCATATTAGATCAGTACCAGGTAGGAAAATAAGCGCTACATGGTCTCCAGTGTTAATCCTCCCTCGATCCAAGAGTAGATTTCCAATCCTCTCAGCTTTCTTATGCAATTGCGAGCAGGACAATGAGGTAGCCACGGTGCCCTTCGCGTTTAACGACGTAAATATCACATGATCTGAAGTACTAACAGCGCGCCACCGTAGAATTTCGGAAATGAATTGGTACTAAAAGATGAATAATAATACAATAAATAAATATTGAAGTCATTTTTTCTGTCTACATATATGGGCTTTTATTAAGTTTCATTGAACTTACGAACCTTTTTAGCATTATCACTATCTTCGTCTAGGATACCCATATCTCGTCCCTGGGCAGAAGCCAATCGATTGCCTTGGACAATATTTCCTACCATAACACTGGCCGGTCCAACATCTGCAACAGAATCCCCCGCTACACGCCCCCGCACCATTCCGTTAGTAAACCAACACAAACACTCAACCCAATAATGAGTAGCTCACATACTCTCCCCTGACTGAGGCCGGAAAAATCAAAGCTAGAGCAATCTGATTTTCACCATCGGAGCCAACAATACAAGCGTTCATGGGTCTTCTGCTCCACAGGTCTACGCTTTAACATGCATTCACGAATCTTTGGATCCATGGATGCTTGAATTTTCAAATATCTTTCTTTTAATCGAATCAAACCGTCCAAACTAGTTATACACAGATCCTAGATTGATTACGTTATACATTAAAATACCGACATAAAATTAAAAAAAAAGTACAGAAAAACATTGAATGCAAAAAAGTAAAAAAATATGGTGTTTCCAGCGATAAAATAATTCAGCAGAAAGCAGAACCTCTTGTTAATCGTTGAAATCAATTACGCTTGCACTTAATTAAGATACTAACAATAAAGAGGTATTCAGAACTCAGCCAAAAGAAAGAAAGCTAACTAAACAGAATGACATGCTAAGCATATATAATTAATTATAAGGATTATTAATAAAACAAAATATGTAACTTTGTATTCTCTACATTTTGGAATACTTAAATGAATTCAAAGTAATTTCCCAAGAAGATATAATATTATTACGTATTTCAAAAAGATGCACATTTGTATTTAATTATTAAAAAATTCACTCTTATGAGATATATATTTAGCCAATATTTAATTCAAATATTAATTTGATTAAGAGTCGACAGGAGCCAATTCATTTACACCTCATTTGTGATGCAAATACATATCAGCACTCTACCATATTCTCATAGAAGAAATATTACACAATAAAACTTTTTGGCTCATGTTTTACGAAGCTACGAAGCCTGAAGAGTCGGATTTTGCAATTTTATTCTTAAAAATATTGTAATAAATAAAATGATCTACTCTTTACTTACGGTGTAGGTATAATCAAGTTGAACTATATTTTGTTTTGTAGAAGCAATGTTTTTTCATAAGAAAAGCTTTTTTAGCTTTACGAAATTGCGAAGTCTGCTAAAGAGCTAGATTTTCCAATTTGGTTTTCAAAATATTATAATAAGCTTATCTGCACTCCAACTACATTATGATGTAAATCGGGTGATATATTAAAAAAGAATTTCCGTTTTTTTCCAATTTTTTTTTTAAATCACTCTTTAGATGCAAACATAATTCTCTTGATTACGGCTAAAATATTACGAATATTGCAAATATAATTATATCTTTATTTATATGTACCGATGTTTCAAAGTAAATGTGTATGTCGGAAACGAATTTTTATTGTCCCAAATTACGGCTAAAATATTACGAATATTGCAAATATAATTATATTTTAGCCGTAATTTGGGACAATAAAAATTCGTTTCCGACAGAGATCTCTACAGTGACTCTTGCCGACCCTTAAAGAAATATTATAAAAAGATAAATAGATAAATTCTATTGTGATTCTTACACATCTACTTTGAAACATCGGTATATATAAATAAACACATTACACTATGTAAGTGTGTGTCAGATTCTTGAAGCCTACCAAGAATTTCATATAGATATATAAAGTCTCTTGTATAATATATACATAGAATTCTAAAAAAAGTAAAATTCGTAATTATTAATATATTTTTTGCTATTTCTTTGTTACTCTTTTTTCTTTGCTTTCACAAACACACATATATTTCTTTTTTCTTATTTATCTTTTTCTTCGCTTATTACTTTTGACAATTCACATACCTAATATAATTTTCAAAAATCAGATTATTCTGACTCGTATCTATATCAAGAGATTTAATATTAAATCAATTCATTATTTGATTTTTTAAAATTAAATATAATTTATTTGCTTTCTTTACACATATATCTTAGGTCAATATCTAGATTCTTTATAAAAATCTATTTAGTCAATATATAAAAAAACTTCTGGCATTTTTAAGAAACGTTTGCTTAACAAATTAGAAAAACGATTTTTCTAATTTGGATTTACACATCAATATCTGTCAGTCTCAAAAAGTATCAATGCAATATCTGCTGATAGATTTTGCTTTACTTACCTGAATGGATTTCGCGCGGTTTTGGCAAATTAGTGACACATGTGTGAGGGCAGAGGAGCACATTAGCCGGATGGAGAGTACCCTCGAGGAAGCGGCGTTTCGTTTCCGACAGATGAATGCCACCCAACGGCGTTTTGGGTAAATAATTAGGTGGTACCAAGGCAAGACAATATATTCCTACTGCATGGATCGAGTCGACCGCTTGTAATACTCGAGACATCCATTGGAAGCTCTATATAAAATGATAAGAAATTATAACAATAGAATTAATGGTTGTAAATAACTTAGAGACTCCTTTAATTAATATAATACAATAATCAATAGATTAACAGGACACTTAGGGTACGACACGACAGTTTTTGATTCTCTTAAATTATTTACAATTTTAACATTTGACAATAGTTAAAATTATTATCTTTTCCTGCATTTATCTACTCGATGAGTATACAGTATGCAATTGTTGTTGGCTATGAGGTGAACATTGCTTTTATATGAGTTCTGAATTTCCATCCATTTCCTAACACATTACAATTTTTTCTCTTGATAACCCGTTCTGAGATAGGCAATCCACTCAGCCATGTAACTATTGTGCACAACATTGGATAATGTTGAGAAAGATCGCAATTCACTACGTCACCACCACAATTGCATATGAAACACTTAAACTATGATTCATTTATCAACATTGTTTGCGGCAACGTTAAGAATTTTGCTGAAGATGGCTCAAATCGGAACCGAAATTCATAATGAATTCAATTGATTGACACAATTGTATATTAAGTTTCTTGCGCAATATTCGTCCTACCGCTGACTCCTAAGTGCCTCGTTAATTGTATTTATTTATTATTATTGTATTGTATGATAAGAAATATTTTAAAGATGCTCAAGTCGATTTCTAACAGATTACATATTCTTTCTTCTTCAAATAAAAATTTCATCTTTTTATTTAAATAATATACTTAATTCTAGAATGTACCTCTTCCTCACTGCAATCAGGCCGTTGTTCGGCTACGACGCATATCCTTTCGTCCCTAAGGACTCTCACACTGAAAACGGCGATTCTACCGCGATAGATAAATTTCATTGGTTCGACCGCTAACACAGTGGCAATAATGTCGTCGGCATTGTGTTTCCTGCCAGTCACAGTCATGAGACCGTCCCGCGATCCGCAGACAAACACAAGTCCTCCAGGACCAAGAAAACCCAGCAAGCCGGAACGCGTGTATTCTACATCACTCAAGGTAGTACCGTCAACTTGTAAGGGCAATATCTTGAAGGTATTGTTGGTAAGCCCTTGCAAGCCCCAATATTGACTACCAGTCGCTGCACTATGTACGCAAATTTCACCTACTTCGTCCGTCTTACAAATAAATGGCTGTCCTTCCATCTTAATAACGACTACTATACCTGTAAAAAATATAAATATACATCGTCATTAAGATGCGTCACAATGAAAAAAAAATAATTGATTTCCAAAGAGACTCACTTCCAGGCATGACTTGTCCGCAATCTTGTAGTGTTAATGATGTAAGAGAATTCTCCTGATCTACTCTAACAACTCCGTAACTCAGACCGGACATAGAGAGAACTCCACGACCAGTCGCATTTACTCCTGCGCGTCCTGGCCTTCGTACAGATACTGTGAGGGCCTCACTTGAGGAAGCGCAAGGACAGACAGCGTCTGGTCTGAGTCCTTTTGATTGGAACACTGAGAGAAATTGATCGCAGGACGAGAGAGACCATGGATTTGCGCCATCTGCAACGAGTAGTAACCGCAATGACGCCAGAGAGACGTCCTTGTGATCTTTAGTTGCTAACAGGCCCCAGTGAAGATCTCGCGATTTTACGACCGCGACGCTGGCACGATGCTTCGTGATCATCTGCATCCAGCTAGCGGGATTAACCTTCATTAGGGCGTAAGGGATGAAAATGACGTGCATGCCATTTAGTACACTGGTTAAAGTACTATGCCAGAGGCCGACTTCTCGCTTAAAGTCAAGTACGCAGACAGCATTCTCGCCTTCGGTGTAACCGCAAGCCTGCGTGAGGGCACGACAGTGAGCCATCATTGCCGCCCTGGTAATAGTCACACCCATCACGGAACCATCTTTATCGGTAGTATATTCAATATACGCGGGCGTGTCATCGGTAAGCCGTGGTGGTGGTAGCCAATCTTTGGGCGTTTTGCCTAGATGCTCAGTAACGAACCAATACAGTTTCGGCCAGCCCTTAAAGGCTATCACTTCGCCAGCTGCCGTCTTTGGCAGACCCTTCAGACACGCTTCACTAGTCAACGCCACCTGAAAATCAAGATATGCTATTATACAGACGATTCTAATTCGAGTGAGTTATCACAGTTACATTAATGCAAATCACAATAAAAATTGCAAGAATGTACGGCTAATTGAACATGTAAATATAGAAAGAAATATTGTTTGGTGGATAGGATAAGAGATGGAAACTCCGTTTACCTGAATTCCACAGCTTCCTAAAAGAAATCCAATCTGTTGAGAACCTGCATCACGACGAGTTAAAGGTACTTCAATGGGCACTGGCACGATACCAGCTTGAAGACAGCCATAAAAGGCGCACATAAAGCTAATCGGATCGTTGTTCGGATAAACCAGGGCGATCCTGTCGCCAGGTTTCAGACAGCAATCCCCTCCGCGACTTAAAGCCTTATTCAGAAGGGTATAGGCAATCTTGTGAGATCGACTGAACAGTTTACCGTATGTGAGCGTTACGCAAAGCTTGCCATTAGGATCCAGGACGGTAGCCACAGGCGCCTTGTATGTCGCCGAGCCATACCTAAACGTGAAAAATGTTTCTTAAACCAGAAACACATAAAAAGCACATTAAAACACATAAGGCAGTAAGACGTAAACAGTAAATAAATTGGACAATCACAATAGAGAACGTCAGGCAACAATCTTACGTTCTCTATAGTGATTAACTGTTTCATTTATTGTTTATATCTTATTGCTTTGCGGTTTTATATTTTCTATGGGCTTTATACGGATCAATGAAAAGAAATCAATTCAGATTTTTGTTTTTAACAACATATTTCAAGGAGAATCAAATCAATTCCGAACAGTTGTGAAACGTCCCTTGTGAGCACATACAAATTTTCGCTCGCAGTTCGCAAAATGCGACGTTGTTGACTTATTGATACTTCACCTCTGAATGGCAGCTTCGAGAGATCGTGGTAAGCCCGATGGCACTGATAGCGTTTCGCCTACCGCCGATGTCATGGAACCACCTTCGGGTTTGGGAGCATTTGGATCCTTCGGATTCGCTGCGATCTCCAGTTCGATATCGTCGTCCTCGTAGAACTCTGGTAGGGGCCGACGCTTCGGCCGTTTCAACGTGTTTAACAGTTGTTGAATCTTTGCAGAGACTTTCCAGCGGCCTGTGGTGCCAGTACTATTTTGATCTTCGACCACGTGCGCATAACGGTTCACCCGGTCGGCACCAGGTCGCCGCGTTGCCGATTGCTGCTGACCGATTGGGGTACTGCTCGTCACGTGAGTAACGTCCGGTGGTTGGATATTGCAATAGGCATGTGGCGTGTATTCAGTGATGTCGGTAATGTCGGCGCCAGGCGGCCTCCTAGCCGGCGGTCTGGGCGGAGGTGGAGTGTCGCGAGCGGAACCGGTACTACTGGTATCCGAAAGACCGGTACCTATCAAGATTGATAATAATTAGTACACACATTTATTGGAGAATTTATTTCATACGATTACATGTATGCGAGTTTCTTCACATTTCAACGCGCAGTTCAATCATTTTTTCTACTTGTACGTATGGAGGAAAAATAATGTGTATTGATTATTGGCGTGTCATCCGGCAGAAATAGTTGAGATCACGTGATGCTAATTAGTGGAATCAAATGACGCTTGAACCATATATTGTACAATGCGTTTTTTCTTTTTTTTTCTTTTAGCACATATGCATCCCAGGACAGATAAATAAAATTAGCTATATTATACGCGACACGTTGATTATTCACTCCGTTGCATTCACTGATTTTGTTCGACAAATATTTATAAATAATTCTCAATTTATTTATATTTACCTCTGTATGTATTTATTTTTGAATAGAATCAGATCACGCGCAACAAAAACGTTGCTTCTTTTTTATTGTTTGATCATTATGATTAATAATAATTTTACCGGTTGGACCACCCGCGCTTGGACTCTCCTCAGTGACAACGCTATCCTCGTCACTACTGGACTCGCCGCTATTGCATCTCTCTCGATCGGGGCTTCTGGCCATCACGGAGGTTCTCTTGGATGGCATTGGTAAGGATGGCTTTGGTCGTCCCTGCATCGCCGCTAAGGCCTGCTGCACTGCCTCCTGGCGTACCTCTAAACATGTTAAAATTGATTACTTAAACGAACAATGGGATGCTGGATGATACGTACAGATACTTAATAGTCTTACTTCCGCATCGTTATTCGTTCATCATCTTTCAATGCTATTTATACGTACGTATTCATGCGTATTGCGCATCGTACATTTTCTGTCTTGCTGACGATTTAACGTCATGCTCTCAAGAGTATGTAAATGTGTGTGTGTGTGTGTTGTATACACGTGTGTATACAGAGATTTGCGGGATACAGAGATACAGAGATTTAAGATAAATTGGAAAGAATAAATTAAATTAAAGTTATTCAGTAAGACATCGTAGTAATACGACACTATGGGTGATATTCATAGTCAAATCTTATATTCAAGATCGTCTTAAGTACAGTCTTAAGAAGTTACGAACCAATCAGAGGACTATATTAGCGTCTTAAGACATTACTTAAGACAGTCTTGAAATAAGAATGGACTATGAATACTGCTCTATGACACATGTAATTTTGTCTAAAACCGAAACAAACACGACGAGATAAATGAATAACTTTTGTATACTGCTACTTGCAAGATGTGCAGACTTTATTCGTTCCTTCTTAATTGTATTTCGAGCACATTTATTATAGATTGAGACAAAGAATACTATAGTTACCAAAAATAGAATTCATTTATCGTTAAAGCCGTTCAACTCATATATGTATACGTAAAACTAGAACGGATATTTTCCAAATGGTAAACTGTTTCGTAAAATGACACGTAATAAAGTAATTGGACTCTATATGGCCTATCTTTTGCAATTTATTTAAAATTTTTTTTACTGAGTCCAAAAGTAAAAACGGATGATTCAAAAAAGAAATATAATTATTGAATATTAAAAGAAATATACAACGTTTTCAAATATATACACAGACACAGTAAAGGTTTTAAATAGTATTTAGGTCAGATTAGTTACATATGTACCCAATATGGTCTAAGTATGTTTTCCTCTTTTTCATAAAAATATGTTAAAGAAATGAAAAATATAAAATGATCCGATGTTATTTTTACAAGATTATAAATTTATTAATATATTGACATGTTTATTGACATGTAATATCAGTGTGTTGTGCAATGTACTCTATTTTTAGTACTTAGGTACAGTACAGGTACTCTGGAAAAAAATGTACCGAGGTACAGGTATACTTTTATTTGTAACATAAAATTTAAGAATAAATTACATTTTGACGACAAAATGACGTCTTTAACGTTATTTTGATGTCAAAATGACAGCTTGCTTGTTAGATATAGTCTATGTATTTGCATGTAATATTTACTTATACAGGGTGTCTCAGTAACTCTTAATAATTCGCGATGGCTGTGGATATCGTCCGCCAGAAAGAAGGATGCTAAATTAGGACAGAACATCCCCAGCTATTAGGAATTATCAGGAGGCTGCCCGCATATAAAGGAGTCTCCTTCCAATTTGTAATAAACGCCATAACGCGCAAGGATCTGCGACCCGTGAGAACTTACATGATTCGCAGGGTCGCGTAAGCGATAAAGGCCAATCGGCGCGTGACATGGCCTTGATTAGAGGGGGCCTAACGGCCTGCGTGGATCCGCGAAAAAATCCACAGAACATATATAATGAAAAAATCCCGACCGGCACTCGTGAGTCATGTTGTGGCCGAGCCAGCCCCAGCTGTTTGTAAGAGAGGACGCGCGACCTCACATGAGGAAGCAAGTTATCGAGCAGCGGATACCGAATACCGAAGAAAGTACCGAGAGGCGACCGAGCTGAGAGATCGAGGAGCAAATTCGGTGAGACGAGGGTCACGTTATTTGTAAAGCCACCGATCACGAGATTCCTGGCGTCGGATGGATTGCACGTTAAAGGCTCTAAAGATTTCGAGCGGCTGACTTTCCAGCTGCCGCGTAATATAACGATTGCAAGCTGCGTGTCATCCGCTCGAGTGCCCTTTTTAAAGAATTGTCTGTAGCCAAATAGGGCTCGCCTCTTGCCACAGCCAAGTCATATCCTAGTGCGTAATTGTATATTGAAAGTAACTCTGTTTCACAGCCTAAAAGTCATTTTCGAGTTTCCGCATAAAGAAATATTCAACGTCGCGTAGCTATTATCTTTTTGCGTCATACTGTCCTTTGCGATTATACGAGCTTTTGCACTGATGATACGCCCTTAGTGATAAAGTATTTGTGTTATTCGCATTTATTTGCCTTTAGTATTCGGCAATAGTAAGAACTCCGAAACATCGAAATCTTGTGATCTTGCTTAATCGGCGCGTATATAATCGGATTGTATTATCTCCGTCGCGGATGCCGAGCTCCGAAAGAAAAGCCTGGCTCGAAGATTGTACTTTATAAAGATCCTCTGTAATTTAATGTTGAAAGAATATATTTGTTACTGTATTTTCTTTGTTAACTTATGCCGTTCTTTCAGCTTATCTCTCTCGTCCTCCGACATTCTTCCCGTTTGTAACGAACCACCCTCTCTGCCGTCGCGAATCGTTATTGCGAGTGAATACTGCGAATTAATCGAAAATTAACGAAAGAGTGGCCTGGCGCCCAACTTACATTTAGAGAGCACTTAGAGCAACTTGCTAAAAACCGCTTAATTAATGATTCTGGAAGTAAGATAGTAATTCGGAAAATTTAGTGGAGGACGCGACAAAGTTGTGTCGTCACTCGCGAGTACGGTCACAGTACCTAGCTACATACATACAACTGTTACAGGACGTTTTGCAGCAAGGATACAACACAGCGAATTATTTCATCCATATTTAATGTTAGTTTGTAAATGACAAAGATGTAATGTTCATTGCATTACATTATGCCCTTGTGTGATGCAAAACATCCATAATCTCACTTGTCATACAGAGAGAGTCTGGGAGTCATTTAGGGGATTTCACGTGATTGATATAAGACGCTGCAATCGCATATTTTTCTCTGGTTGACGATAATGACAATAACGATGTTTCTTATAATCTAGATACTTAATTCTTCGATAGCAAACACCTAGACACTCAGTTCATCGATGGCGAATACCTAGATATCCACTTCCTCAACGGCGAAAACGTAGACAATACCTAGATATTTAATTCCTCGACGACGATCTTGATATTTCATTTTGAATAATTTGCGCCGCACGTATCACAGTCGTCATGTGTGGTCATGTGCAACGCTGGTTTGCTGGTTAGATAGCTAACATAAAGTCAAAAGCCATCTGTTATCGAAAAAACGAAACGTACATTTCTCTTCTTTGGTTGATGAACATGACAACGCGCTCCCCGAACGCACTCCTGATCTCTGCACAGTGTAGAAAGCTGCAAAGTGCAGAGAATAACTATGTTCGACATTGGCAGTGTTTCCGTACGCACCCGACCATGCTCGCCAGCGCCTGCCCTCTAGTGCCAAAAATTCCTGCTCTGTTCTGGACGACGATGTTAATAATGACGTTTCTTGAAATGATGACAAAATTCAGAGATTCAGAGATTTGCATCGCAATATCTTCGCTCGTAGGGCACGTAGAAAAAAAATAAAAGCACTTTTTTCAATTGAATCGAATGAAAATTGTAGAAGTTATGATGTAAGCCATTTTGAAAAATGTCGTTTTGAGAAAAACGCATTTAAAGTTTTTCAATACGATTTTTCGTGTATAAAATTAAAAAATGTACAAATTACCTTTAGTCTGCAATGCCAGTGTCATACAGTAGCTGTCCTTCAACATTGATATAAACCTCTTCAGTCTCTTTCCAGTTTGATTTTAAGGCTCTATGAGCCTTTTTTGCCGCTTCGGTCAAGGAGCGGTCCGCTACTTTGATGCATTGAGCGTCACGCACAAATTACAACAGTTACAGCCTATAGGCATCTGCTAGCACGTAGTACTAATTTTACAGCCTTTCTTTGTGGTATACACTATTTTTTTATCGCCTTTCATTATAATAAATATATTTTCAAACGTGATAACGGATTTTCCAACATGAATTGTCAAGCGCCGTTTGGCATATTTATTTACACTGAAAAACAGCTGTGTACTGACGCTATCCGAGTTACATAACAATCGAAATTTTTACTGATATCTATAGTTATCTACGGAAACCTATTGCTACTGTGTCTTTTCATATCTGAGGCAGCTGCTCCGAACTTTCGGAGCAGCGTGCGGCGCGCCGGTCGTGAAAACACGCTTCAAAAAATCAGCTGTAACTTTGTAAATACTTCGAATTTTCCACTCCAACTAGTGGGGTTATATTTTTACATGTATAAACTATTATTTAAGCGAAAAAAATTTTCGATTTTTTCAAAGTTTCAAAGTAGTGTAACCCCTTAAATATTTGATGTAGAATTGTCGATCATAAAATCATAAGATCTTACTTTTTTAAAAATTCATTAAATGATACCTTTGTGAATTTAGCATCCTTTAAAATATCTAAGTTTTCAATTAAAAAATATTAGTATTTTGTTTGTAGTTGAGCGTAATAACGTTGTTTTTGTACTTCCATAACTACAAACACACAAAAAAGAAAAATCACTACAAACACCTATAAATCATTCTGAAAAAGATGTCGCAAGCGGATTTGAAATATCTCAAAGTTGGCAAAGTTGCATTTTTAGTTTGTAGTTAATTTATTGTAACTTTTAAACGGCTCAACTATAAACGATCAGAAAATTATTACAAACAACTACAAACAATTCTGAATCAATGTACATTGGTATTTTTTTGTTTATCTAAAAGTCGGATGATTTATTTTTTCAAAATTTAATATTTTTTAATAGTTGAAACTATAAACAAAAATAACTGTTACTACTACTACAATCAACTATAAACAAAATACTAATATTTTTTTTTAATTTTTAAAAGTTGAGTTCACAAAAGTTTGAATGCAATTTATGCTAACTTTAAAAAAAAAAACAGGTAGGATGAGTATGTCATCGATGGACCGATACAATGGATGGACCAGTTAAATATTTTTATTATTATACATGATGTCGCGCCATTTGTGGTAGAGAAATTATAAATTAGTAAAGAAACAGCCGCCATATTAATTACATTCAGATAGACGCTGCAATTTCGCAAGATGCGTTTTTATGCATTTTGATCTTATTTTTCCCCGATTTTGCACAGATTACTGAAACTATTTAATGGAAAATTTTTTTTTCCGTAGCGTAGTGAATATGACTACAAATATGGTAAATATGCAAGTACATATATAGTATATATATAATTAACAATTTGAATTATATTTAAAAAGAAGCAATTAAAAGATCTAGTTTCGACCGGCAAATTCGACAGGTTTTTAATACATATTATTAGTGTTTTAATATTTAATGGAAAGAGAGAGAAATATATCTTATTAATCTCAATAGTCCATTAAAGTTGAAGATATATGCTTTAAAATGGGATATTTTACTTTCGGCAACTATTTACACTTAGGAACAGTATTATAGATTATGTGATAATTGATACATTTCCATGAATAGACACATGGCGAATCCATGAATGGACCAATGGTTAATCCATGGCACGTTGTGTGAAACAAATGGGTATGGCAATTACGACCATAAAAAATGTTTGCCAGTAATAAAGGATAAGACAGTTCTGTTGTGTAATTATTTGTTCTATTATATATAATTATTTTGTTTTTTTATAAAATTTATATTATAGTTTATATTATATTTTAGTTAAATGAAGTTTATATTATATTTTATATTATTTTACGTAGATAATTTTATGTGATAGATGCAATTGATACCCAAATGTTTATTTTACAATATTTTATAATTTTTTCGATTATTTTATACAAAATATGTATTATTTATAAAATATATAATATTTAGTTTATAAATTTTAAGATTTGTATACGTAAATATAAGATTCAAATAAATACAAATTAAGAGCTATTAGAGTCTGGCTGTTTAACTTATGCCAAGTATAAAATTTGGCATAAGTTAACCAACCAAGCTCTAATAGCTCTTAATTTATATTTTATTTGAATTTTATTCAGTAGAGCCAACTAATATATTATTATTATAAATATAAAAATTCTTTCAAGAATGACTTTAATAAACATTATATTTTCAGTAAATTTTCATTATTTTAATATAAAATAAATTATTAATTTTCATTATTTGATCCAATATTTTGAAGTGAATTGTTTAATATTCGATTTTTAGATGGTCCATGATGAATAATCGATGGTCCATCCATGGCAACGTAATCTAATAATCGTAAAAAATAAAGTAATAATAAATTTCATTCTAGTCTCACAAGATGAATACATCTTTTTTCAAAGATGATATCCTGAAAGTAAAAGATTTTCGAAAGTATATGCACTGTACAATTTGTTTTTCGGTGTAAAAATATAATTGTTATGAATTAATTAGCTTGGGAGGTCCATTGAAGGCGAACTTATCCTAAATGTTCACCTTTACGTTCTAACCTCTAAATGACATTTACTGTCCTTGACATTAACCTTGATCTTCAAGGAGATAAATATCAAGGACAGTCGAAAGTCATTTGAAGGTAGGGAGGTAAAGGTAAACACTTACGGAGATGTATTTGTTAAAGCTGCTTGAATAGAATTGAATGATTATTTATCGAACAGTAGAAATGATAGGGTAGAAATGGAGCTGATAAATTACCAATACCCACATTTCCTACTTGAATGGTCCTTGCACATCTAGTGCGAGAGATGTACTCACCAGAATGGTAACGGCTTTCATTGCGTGTCAGTCTGCGATTACCGCGTCTAGCTGCCGCCGCCGCCGCCGCTGCCGCTGCCGCAGTAGCAGAGTTCGAGTTCCCAATGTTCCCTGTGGAGCCGCCAGAACTCGCGGGACTGGCGATTCCCCCAGGCGCTAGTCGACCGCCTGCATGCAACATAACAACAACAACAACAACGACACATAGACAGAAAAAGGACACTATGAGAGCTCGACTGCGAGGCGCAAAAGTTATCATTGTTGTACTTTGAACACTGATATAAAATTTTGAAACGCTGGGAGATAGTACATCTTTTATCTACTTTGCTATTGTTAATCGTAAATCAATCCCAATGAATTTCTAAATCCAATGAAAAATTAGTTGGAAGAAACGAATCCAACCGTTTCCACTTAACGTTAATCTTTACAGGACGATCATCCACTATAGTGGCGTTATTTTATTTTTTATATTGTAAGATCGTAATTTCTATGTCTGCTCTTAGCACTCGGTCAAAATCCTAATATTACAAAATTTGAAAAAGCAAAATGTAAATCAACATACAGAATCTCCTTGAAAAACTGTCTATATGTGTCATAAAATATAACAAATTCTAATCGTGTAAAAAACTGAGAGACCCATTTGGTCACAAATCAAATAAAATTTTTTTATCAAATCATTTTATCAATCGAATTTATAATATTTCTGTACACAAATCTTTTGTTAAATAATTTTGTTAATCGAATTTATCATAAATAAGCAAGATGTGGATTGTGTCCTTCAAGGATAAAAAAACGATGAGGAAAGAATGTCCATTATGTCCGCCTACGATCCATACGTGATAAACACAGACTCTATTTGTGTATTGAGATTGCGGTGACGAAGAGTAACGTTTTCTATGTATTTTTTGTGTTTTACGTTTTTCATTTATATTTGTCTTCAGTATTATTAATAATAATTTTTACATTAATAATAACTTAAACCAATAATAAATAGCCTTTTATCTGAATTTAATATCTTTTTTACGACTAAAAAACGACCATTTTCTACCTTCAATTTAAATATCTTTCTTTGAAACGCGTGTAACCACATACTATTCTTTTTTTAAAGTACATTTCAAGAGTATTAGGCTAAAATTTCACTTAAAAATATTATAAATTTAAAAAGTTATGATTTTTTAAGTAAAAATACTCATTTTTCCGAAGTTAATACGTTTATGATTTTTTTTAATGTTAAAATTAAATTTTTCGTTAAAACGTCATTGTTCCATTTTCTTAAAGAATGAAATTATATATAATTTTTTTAAGTTAATGGAATTAATACTATTGATTTGGTAACATTTCAGAAATGGTTCGGGTCATTTTAACCCAAGGTAACTATCGTGTGGCTTTTTTGTGACCATGAAGGGTTAAAAAGCATCTCTATCGATAGTCAAAGCTTCAAACCTCCAGTAGATTTCAGGTACGCGTCCTTCTGAAGCCAGAAAGATTCTGAAATCTAGCGTGAAAAGCTCGGGTCATTTTGACCTATGTTGATCATGAAGGATTAAATCATGTTGTTTTTTAATGTATATCATCTCTGAATAGGGAGATTTGAATGAGATAGTGCATGCACACGATGCCAGTTCCAGTTAGCATCGCATAGCCTCTCCTACTCAGTTCCTACCCTCACTTCCATGAAACATAACAGAAAGTTACGCGGATGAACCCTGGAGAATTTAAGCAATTCAGCTAGAGATTGGGCAACCATTCCCAGTGGAAAGCAGGGTCAAGGCTAACGAGGAAGGGAGAAATGGTCCTCAGATATAAAAGGGTTGAGCTAGGGACTAACAACCCATTTTCATAAAAAAAAAGACATTATGAAAGTTCAAGGAAATGGAATTGGACGGATCCTAACCAGAGAACCTCGCGGGGTGTCAAATTCTGATTTTAAACTTTGTGAACTTGTAACTTACATAAAGATATAAAGAGATGAATTTAGAAAATATCAGTTGTGGCAGAGAGAGAAAAACGGTTTAAAGGGGTGAAATCACCCCTTATGTGTACAGCGGTTTCAGCTTTTTCCATTATATCTAGAAAACTATTCGAGATATCAAAAAATATTTTATACAAAAGTTTTACAACAAAATTAGCTGTATTCATTCGCATCAATAATATTTAAAAAAAAATTATTTTTTCGAAAATTTTGAAAATGTTTTTTTTAATATTATTGACGCGAATAAATACAGCTAATTTTGTTGTAAAACTTTTGTATAAAACATTTTTTGATGTCTCAAATAGTTTTCGAGATATGCAAAAAGCAGAAAACCGCTGTACACGTAAGGGGTGATTTCACCTCTTCAAACCGTTTTTCCGCCGCAACAGATATTTTCTAAATTCATCTCTTTATATAAGTTACAAGTTCACAAAGTTTCATTAAAATCAGAATTTGACACCTCGCGAGGTTCCCTTGTAAGACGATGACAAGGCAACCGAAGAAAGGACATAAGAATTAGAACGTGGAACACCCGTACATTGTATAGGATGGGAGCACTAAGAATGCTCATTGAAACACTAGATAATAGGGTGGACTACTACTTAACTACCTACTTAACTACCTACTGAACTGTACTGCAAAAAATGCGATAGATCGGACAAGGAACAACTGAGAGGCGGAAGCATACAATTTACTATAGCTGCTGTAACAAAGAGCATGCGTTTGGAGTAGACTTTATAATAAACCGGCGACTCAGGCGTCTGATAATCAGGTTAATCATCAGATATACAGCATACGAATAAAAGGGAAGTTCTTTATTTATAGTTTTATTAATTATTATCAATAGAAAAAAAAAGCCAGAGAAGGTTAAGGAAAAATTTTATGAAGACCTGGAAAAAATCTATAACTGTGCTCGAGAAATAACATAAAAGTCGTGTTTGGCTAAAATAGGAAGAGCAAAATTCTAGCCCCTACGACTACGAAAAGTAGCCTACATCAAGAAAGTAGTGATAATTGAGTACGCTTAATAAACTTCGCAGCGTCACTAAACATGACAGTATCCTTCACATGGTTTCAACATAAAGACATAAAGTGACGTGGATTTCACCTGACGTAGAATGGAAAACCAGATTGATCACTTCCTAATTCACACCCGGCGTGGATCGGATGTAATAAACTGCCAGAAGTTACCATGGAGCCAATATAGATTCAAACCATTATTTGGTCATTGCTAAAATAAAAGCATGAATATCAAACAATAAGAGGAAAAAAAAACAAAAACAGACGAAGTTTAAAGTCACAAAATTGAAAGATGCAATCAGAGCTAAGCAGTTTTCCAAAGAAGTAAATAAACACATAAGGCTAGGTTCATAACCTTGCTTTAAGAAGCCTTAAGTCATAAGTCGAAAGAGATTAACACGGCGTGAATGAGGTGGGTAATTGTTACACCGACTATGAGGTGGGTATCATATACACATATATTTATTCAAAGATTTTGTTTATAATAATACTATATAATGATTCATTATTATATTATATTACCTTCTTGGGGTCCTAAACACAATAACAAAAATATTTGTTTTAAAAATGTCTGGGTACGAAATACCCGACCTCATTCACGCCGAGTTAAGTGACAATTATTTCTGTCTTTAAACTGTTTTTTCGCAGTCTTTAGATTTTAACCGTTAGACTTAAGCGAATTGAGCAAAATTCAATTCTTACGGCCTAAAAGCATAAATTCTGTGGCCGATATATCGTCACTTATACCTTAAAGCTCACGGCTTACGGCCTTTTAAAGCAAGAGATGGTGCCCAACGGAAACTAAATTAGTATTAGATTAAAGTAAGAGACCTATTATTCGCAACAGCGGAGGAAGTCATTGGTGTAGACAGACAAATTAAAGGAAATGACTGATTTGATGATAAGTGCTCCAAGGCAACAAAAGCGAAGAACGAAGCGTATGCAAGGATGCAAATACGGCGAACAAGATAGGTATTAAGAAAAAAGAAGGAAAAGAAGATTCATAGAACCAAAAAGAGAGCCTATTATAATAAAGAACTGCACAACATTGAAGACTTCAATAGAGAGAGTGAGTATAGGAAATTTTATAGGAGGGTGAATGATATGAGAAAGGAATACTAGCCAAGAACAACACAATGCAGAAGAGAAGACGAATTAATAACAACAGAAGGAGTGCTAAACCGATGGGTGGAGCACTTCGACTTACTATTTAATCCGTCTGCGGAAAATGTCAATGAAGAGGATCAAAATGGAGAGCATTTGCACTGGTAGGAGGAAGAAAGAGTACCACTCACATATCAAGAGATCAAAGAAACTATCCACAAACTGATCAAAAACAAGTCACTAGTATCGAATAACCTATCAGCAGAGTTGTTAAAAAAAAGGCAGAGAACTAATGAGTTGCATATATGTCCTTATCTCAGAAATTTGGAAACACAGAGAACCTTTCCAAACGACTGGAATGTTGGTACAATATCTGTAATTCATAAAAAAAGAGAACATATTAATATGCTTAAATTATAAAGGAATCACATTCAACACTGCATATAAGATGTTCTTCTCTGTATTGTGCTCTTAAATAAGATTATTCGCGGAAATGGTGATCGGTCAGTACCAGGCAGGATTTAGGCCTGGAAAGTCAACTACTGACCAAATATCGACCTTTAGACAAATTTTGGGAAAAACTGATGAATATAATATAGAAACACACCATATATTTACAGATTTCAAATCAGCATATGATTCCACCAATAGAAAAAAACTCTATGAAGCAAAGGAGGAACTGAGTATACCAAAATATCTAGTGCGCCTCACGAAATTGACAATGGAATAAGTATTGAATGTAAAATACGCATCCAAGGTAATCTATCTAGGGTCTTTTAAAACAATAGTCTGCGTCAAGGAGATGCACTCATATTGTTTAACCTGACGCTAGAAAAAGTAGCAAGAATATCGAAAATGAATACTACAGGCACAATATTTAACAAAAGCACACAAATCCTAGACTATGCGGACAACTTGCACATCATTTGTAGATCCGAAGTGACTGTGAAAAAAGTTTTTAAGGCATTGGAGAGAACAGCAAAAGATATGGGATTGGTAATAAATACCAATAAGACTAAATATATGCGTGCTCCTCGGCCAAAGCTAAACCAACCACTACAAATAGATGGAAGAGAAATAGAATCGATTAGTGAATTTAATTATCTTGCATCAATATAGTAAGAAGACACATCAAATAAAAAAAAATTACGGCAAAAATCAAGCAGTGGATCCTGCTAGCTAATAAGGAATATTTCAGGCTGGCCTCACAATTCAAATCTCCAGACAAAGTGTAAGCTGTACAAAACGCTAATATGTCCGGTAATGTAATTATACTGACATAATACGGAGACATAGATACTTACAAAGAATAATGAAAAATTACTGGGATGTTTCGAACGAAAAGTACTACGTAGAATATATGGCACAGTTATGGATTATGGAGATGGAGGAAGCGGTATAACCATGAATTATATTAATTATATAACGATTGTGATATCGTGAGGAAGATAAAAATCAACCGCCTGAGATGAGTGGAATGGATTGGATGGTGGAATGGAGTGGATGGACTCAAGAAACTTTACGCATATATCGATGCTACAACAACCAATGGAACAACGACGCAAAGGAAGACTGCATTTCGTAGATGACGTAAAAGAGGACTTGAGAAGGATAAGAGTGAGAGAACAGAGAAAAAAAGCGCTGAATAGGAACGAATGGGAGAAAATGTTCTAAAGCAAGTCAGGGTTTATAAAGGGCTATAAATCCAAAATAATGATGATCTTTAAATAGGGTGATATTCTAATTTTTTGATTTTTCGAATTCTTTCCGCCTCATCCCCTAAAATTGTTCCAATCCACAAAAAAATAATTTCTGTAAAAGTTTAACTTAATCCGATATCGGCAACTCGTGCTCCCGGCTCATTAAATATCTGAGTTCCGTTACACTACATATCAGCCTTGGTTTTTATAGCTCTTTTCCACAAAAATCGGCCTATAGGACTTCTATTTTTTTTTTAACATATGTGTCTTGCTTTTCTGCATTTTCTGAGACCTCATATGTCTCATTTAAACAATTAGGTAAATTGTTAATGTCTGAAAAATAAAAAAAAAATTATTACATTTTTACATATTCAAGTTGAAAAAATTGATCTATGGGCTAATAAGGTGTCAGTAGTATGTTTGAGGACAAAAGTTAGTTTAAAACATGATGAATTCCCTGTATAAGAGTTGCTCTGAAACTGAAAAACGTCGTATCCCCGAACCCTTTGAGGTACAAAGGACAAGGAAAGCGGTATAAATGGATACAAACGATTTTCTTTCAAATGGTATAAAAGCGAAATTAAAAATTTTATAGTTACGCGCTGATCATTTCTTATTTTTCACTTCTTTTTTTATTCTTTGACGTATACAAACAATCGATACAAATAGGTACAAAAGAAGTACAAACGCGCTACGATATCCATTTTTATTTTTAATAAAGTTGGGCGCCAGGTTCACGACGGGCTAGAGTTGTCACGTCGTGATAAAATTTGCTTGATATAAAAGTTGTAATCTGTATCTATAAAATAGCAGGCCACAGACTAGTAGTTTGCACGAAGAAACATCGTTAAGTTCTTAGAATTGGACTTAAATATTTAATTAAAATACTATTGTTATACAAAAATTTATGTTGTGCGTGAAATATTGATATAGTACACTTTTAACTAGGGATGAACCGGATATCCGGTATTATCCGGCAATTTTTTTATTATCCGACTGGATAGTCGGATATCATTAGTATCCGGGAATATATCCGGTTGAAATTTGATATCATTAAATTGTTGATTTTTTATAATACAAATGTTCTAAAAATAAGTATGCATATATTCATAATGCTATAATATCTTATATATTGTTACAAATTACAATTTTTTCTCTATAGGCTTTTTTTTAAGACACTTTTCCGGAATCCGGTCGAATATCCGGAAAATGTCGGATATCCGACTCGAAGAAATTGCTTTCTCGAATATCCGACCGGATATCCGATGTTACATTTTGTCCGGATATTTGATATCCGGTATCCGGTAATTTTACGATCCGGTGCATCCCTGCTTTTAATCTTCTATCGCATAGTACCTATAAATTCGGAGTACTTTCTAAATGAAAATGACATTTCGAATTACGCACTAATAAGTGGTTTTTTTGCTAATAAGAGATATTTTTCTCCTAGTATATTCGCTCAAGGTATGAAATTCACAAGGTAATAATAAATATAACAATTCAATGGAGGTATCACTCTTATCAAACGCGCGGTACTTTTCTTTTGAAGAAATAAGGCTTCTTATGCGTATCTCGTGTACACCTTTCAAATGTATTTCCCAGTATTTCAACTATCTTAATAAATTCTATTCTTAATAAACAATCGACAACAGAGCTATGTCATATGGTATGTCATGGAATATAATCAGTTCCAAGACGATCATATAGGTAAAGCACCGATATTAAGGCTGGTATTCATAGTCAGATCTTATATTCAAGACCGTATTCAAGATCTTAAGTACAGTTTTAAAAAGTCACGAACCAATCAGAGAGTCGTATTAGCATTTTAAGACATTACTTAAGATAATCTTGAAATAAGAACGGACTATGAATACCGTCTTAAAGTTTGGATCGAATGAGTGACGTAAATTTTTTTTCCTCACAATGGATAACTTCTGATTTCGAGATAACGTTTTCCTTCTTATGTTTGGAGGTACTTATAATTTACGAAGGGTTTCTATTTCGACGTGTAGGTATGTCTAATTTTTGGCAGTACAAGATTAAGATATGTGATGTGTCAATAACACGTAAATCATCTATGTAAGTAAATCGTGTAAGTCCTACTTAATAGGTAAAACAAACATGTTTAGAATCCCCTTAAAGCAAAAAAAAATCTATTAAATCTCATAGAACCGTACATGTGAGAAACACAACCTACAGAAATAAATGCCTTAAAAGCTTTGCTGGACAAAATACAGTTGAGCCGTAGTATTTTCAAAAATACTACGAAACCTTATCGCAGATGTTTTGAAGCTTCATGTTATTTGGGATATAAAGTCGCCAACGTTTTAGAGACATCTCGCGCATGCGTAGTACGTCGAATAATTCGCCAATCGCTCGTTGATTCATTTGCTACCATATTGCTACGGAGCTTTTTTAGACATTGCTGTTAAGATCACTTGACAATTGGGCATTCAATTTTGTCGCAGCGATTATTAAACACTGCGACTTTAAAATTTTGGATAAGAAAGAAGTATTTAGAAGCTTTTGCTACTGAATCCGCTGACAAATTAAGAAGTTTGCTAAAAGCATATAAAAACGGCGCCATAAAATCGCCGTAAAAAAAATACCGTAAAAGTACCGTAAAAAAATATCTCCTATTAGTGTGTAACTCGAAATGTCATTTTTATTTAGAAATTTGTATCCCGAATTTAGAGGTACAGCGTCATGTTGGCAAATAAATCGGCGGACAATTGGACAATAATTCGGCATATTGCACTTACGTGATTGGCTACTACCACTAAATTGTTTCCAAAACGCTTATAATTTATACTGTTTACCAGCAATGCGTAAATGGTTTAATGCTGACGATTTTGTCAGCCAAAAATTCACTTCGAGAGAGCAAAAATCTGATGATAAAAGAAGCAAACATCAAAAGCAGTATCATGTAAAGCATCCTATATGCAGCTGACTTTTTTTCGCATTTCATTATTTTGCGGTGCAATGCTGCTATAATGATTTACTTTATTTAAAAAATTAATCATAAGCACTGTATTTCGCTTAAATTGCATGAAAGAATTATATAAAAGAAGTTCTCGTTATCTGATTTAGCAATACCAGTTAGAAAACTATCGCTTATAGTTCGCATTCACGACAATAGCAGATGCACGTATATAACGAGCGAATAATGCGGAAGCACTTGTTCAGTGTGCAGATACAGTTAAACTGCAAGCCGATAAACTGCAGCGATTCTACTGATCGCAGCTGTGGACGCAAAGACGCGCTCGTACACCTATACGGGGTGACTCCATAGAAACATACGAAATTCTCAAATATTATATATTGTATAATATTCCAAATTCTAACTAGATTTTGCGTTAATATAAAGAGATTCCGAAACAATAAAGAATATAAAATATATATAATAATGAAATTTATATTCATATTTATGTACTTAAAGGATTATAGGATTTTAGAAATTTAAAAAAATGGAAATTCTTTTTATTTTTTTCACTAGTTTGAAGTCACAAAAATGAATATAGATTAGCCGTTGAAAGTAAACATTAAAAAAACTATAAACTATTAAAAATTGCAAAATTTACAGACCGATTTTAAACGCGATTTTCTAAAAATATTATTTTGGAAACGGTAGTTATAATTTAAGCATATTTTAATGGATTAATTTGAAATTTTATAAAGTAACATTTGTAGTAATATTCCCACATTGGGAATATTACTACAAAAAAAATTAAAAAGAGCTTTCTTGAAGACTTTTCTTTTTAATTTTCAAGTTGTGTATAACAAAAAGAACGAAATGTTTCAAGAAAATACAATTCTCATGGTAAACATGTTAAGTGTCGTGAAAAATAAAATTTTGTAATTCCCCCTTCGTGAATCGGAAATAATAAGTGTAAAATATAAAAAAGTCGACTTTTTTTATATTAGATAATTTACCGAAGCTAAAATCTTGACCACCATGCAGATGCGCAGATTGCAATCCTGGGAAAAAAGTTCTATATATAATTATATATAATCATATAAAATTATATAAATGTATATAATACATAATAATATATGTAATTAATTAATTATACATGACAAATTTTTTTAGGGTATGTTTAAATAAACTCCATTATTTTAATATTTTTGTTATAATTTCACATTTTAAAATTTCATTATTAAAATGGGAAATAGACCGTGAAAGAGTTAAATTAATAGGCAACGGGGTACATCGAAGAGAGACGCGATCATGGAATGCAGTCTGCGCGGACCAATAAATAACGCGTGAAAATTACGCAATTCTGTCTCCAGTAATTTGCGACGATAAGACAAAGTCTCGCGTAAACAATCGCAACAATTGTGGTAGTAATGGTTAGCGACTCGGATACGATTTGCATTAAGCCCGATCTACGTAGGTCGTTTGTAAAGTTTTGAGCCTCAATATGAAAACGACATTACTCGTCAAAATCATTCTACAATCGTACATGCTTTGAAAAATACCTATGAAAATTGTAGCCATTTTAGACGCTCAGTTGTTGTTTGACAATCATTTGTGCCAATCGATGTCAGTGTTTTTGTAAAAATGGAAAAAATCAAATATCGCGCTGTGATTAAGTTCTTGCATTCGAGAGGTAATGCTTGCGCAAATTAAAGCCGAGTTGGATGCTATTTGTGGGGACTCTGCTCCATCATTTGCCACCGTGAAGACGGGCAGCTGAATTTAAACGTGATCGTACCAGCTTGGCTGATAATGAGCGTTCGGGACGGCCAACAACTGCAACCACTACCGTTAACAAAAGTTTCGACACCGTTCGAAAAAGTTCACCAAATAGCACTGGACGATTGTCAAATCAAGGTTACAGAGATAGCAAAGGCTGTGAGTATATCGAAAGAACATGTTTATCATATATTGACTGAAGAATTAGGCATGCGAAGCTAACCGCGCATTGGGTGATTTTGCTCATTGTGGATCAAAAACGCATTCGAATGAACATTTCCAAGTTTCTATTGGAGCGGTTTAGGCGAAACGAGTCGGATTTTTTGCATCGATTAATAATTGTTGATGAAACTTGGATCCACAAATTCATTCTTGAGACGAAGGAACAGTCAAAACAGTGGATTGCGAAGGGTGAACCTGCTCCGAAGAAGGCGAAGACGGTTTCATCGGCCGGGAAGATGATGGCGACTGTTTTTTGGGATAATCATGGAATTGTGTTCATCGGTTATCTTGAAAAAGATAAAATAATAACGAAGGTGTACTACGCATCATTAATTGGCAAGCTCTGAACGCAGAAATTGCGAAAAAACGGACGCATTTGAAGAAAAAAAAAGTGCTGTTCTATCAAGAAAACGCACCGTCTCACACTTCGACGGTTGCCATGGCAAAAATTGCGGCTCGAATTGATTGACCACCCACTATATTCACCAGATCTGGCCCCCAGTGACATTGTTCTGTTTTCTAGGCTCAAAGTTTGGCTCGGAGGACAGAGATTTTCATTGAACAAACAGGTCATCGCATCCAAAAGCCTATTTTGCAGATCAAGACGCCAACCACTATTTGAATGGGTTAAAGGGGTGGGAGCGCTGAGAAAAGTGTATCGACTTAAAGGGAGATTATGTTGAAAAATAAAATTGAATTTGACCAAAAAAATACTTGTTTCTATGTTAGGCTCAAAACTTTTCCAATGACCCTTGTATACAAGACGCAGAACGCAGGTCACACGTCGCAAGTGAAACGTATTTCAGATTGTGATAGGTTGTAGGTCGCAATACGGTAGGACGCGAAAGTTGGAGTTCACCCAATTTCCTGCGTCCTACGTTTCCAGGCAGCACAATGATGTTTTAAAAATGCATATTGGACATATTAGACATACGTATTTTAAATATTCGAATTAAAGCCTCGAACATTTTTAGGATGTTTTAAAGACGTACAGTGTTACTCTTTTTGGATCCCGAAAATATCCTTTTTAAGAATACAACGTATTAAAATTTAACTTATTTCAAATATTCGGCGAATTCTAGCAGATAAAGGAAATAGTCTGCTCGCCAAGCAATTGAATGAGATTGGAATTTTGAATTCAATTAATTATATTCAATTGTGGTCTATGAGTAGAAAGAGAGGATAACTATTTTACCTGTTTAAATTTATACAAGTAGATATACTTAGGGTCCCTTTACTTTAGGGTCTGGCAAATGCCTAGACATTTTTTGATTGAGGTACCCATACAATGGCGCTACCAATGTAACGAGAACGCACATAAAACACACCAAACACACATTTCGACATATACATATATTTTACATCTATATGCGCCATTTTAAGGGCATTGCCAGACTTCGTGTATAGATACTCTAGGTATACTGTGTTCCGATATACACTTCTAACAATGAAAATCTATAGTGTACGTATTATGAACTATCGATTTTCATTACTAGTAGTATATTAGAACATGACTCTAGTTAATCGTTTTTATGTAATTTGGGGTTAACTTGTTAGCAATTTATATTTTACCTGAAATATTGATATTATTATTATTATATGACTAAGGGCATTAAAAAATTAAATTCCTGAAGTGGCATTAAAAGCAATTTTTATTGAAAAAAGTAAGAAATTTAATATACGAGGGGCATTCAAATATTAAGCTCCCCTATTATAGGAAAAGAAAATGAAAAGTAAGACAATTATACCACTTAATTTTATTAACTTGATTCCTAAGTTACTTCTCAACATAGTCACTATTGACATTTAAGTACTTTTCGTAACGTGACATCAGTTTTTTTTATACCAGTGTTATAAGAAAACGTGTTCATGGATCGGAGCGGAATTTCACTTCAACCTTCATTCTAGATCACACTGTGATCACAGAACTTTTATTACGTACTATTTCATAACTATTCTACAATGGAAAATTTAAGGAAAATACATAAGATAGACATTTTTAAAACATCCAAATGTCAATATTCTTAGTATGTCGAATAACATATGTTTTAAAAAGATTTATTATTAAGTCCACGGATATTCGTACTAAATAAAAACCAGATTTGGACGTCCAATGGACGTTGTGTGCTGTCTGGATTCTGTGTCCTGCAACCTATTATAATTAAAATACGTTAGATTAGTTTCTAATCTTGCGATCCGCGACTCGAGTTCTGCGTCTTACGTAGGATGGAGCTTTACACTTCGCACCTGCGAAATATTGACCATGCGGAAATACTGATCACTGTTGAAATTTATTCCCATACGATTTTCATAGAGCTCAAAATAAGCTCATTTGAAGTGGCGAACGTCCTGTAAATTAAATAGAAGTAATATCGCACGAAGCCGCGCATTTTTCTTCTTGTTAAACGCAATTTTCTCTTGGTTCTCTCAATCCGCGTTCCGTGTCTCGCATGACGCAACCAAGAGCAATTGTACATTGCAGTTATAAAGTGCAGTATGTTAAAGTGACGCGTGCCGCGAAGATTGCGTCTTGTCCCTTCCTTTTATACAGATTGCATTTACTATTGTGTATACAATGAGGCACGTGTTTCTTGAGAATCAGAACGTGATTGATATTGCGAGCTCATTTCGTCTCGATGATGCAATATTGCGCACCAAGATGCGACGAGAGAGATAAGTATCATGTAATTGTAAAATAAAAAGATTTATATTTTTTCTCGTGGACCAAATGTTACAAGCTATAATTAATAGGACTTCATAAAGGAAATTAAAAAGCGCTTTTAACAAAATATTGAAACCTTTATCTAAAAATCCTGCTTTGAAAAATATAATACTCTATGCGGAATCGAATATATATGACTGAATATGTAGGGCGATAATAATATTTTCACTTCGCTGATTTTTCCGCTCCGTACCGTATATTGCGAATAATGCGCGATAATATCTCCCGCTGTTTACTTGTAAGAATTTTAATGAATTCTAGAAAAGCGAAACACTTACCTATCTGCTTCGAAGCGTATTGCTGAAGTAGGCGCGTCCGTTTCTTTTCATAACCCTTCTGTGTAATATCTCCTGCAACAGCGGAAAACAACTTAATTAATAACTTGATCCAAGAAATAATTTATAGCCATGTTTAATATTACATTTCAGATCATCTTATAATATCGCGAGTCAAAATTATTGTTGCGGTTTATAAAGTACGATATTAATTTTATTGAATTGTTCTCAAGAAAACATGTTCTATCGTTATCCGTTATTGCATTTGTTATTTATTTAAATAAAGATAATTAAAAATGATACCTACTTAAACTAGGAACAAGAATATAAATAAAACTAAAGATGGAATACAAGTAGGAGCAACATACAGGATGCCTCAGAAAATAACGAGATTATCTCTTATGAACGAATTAAACTGTGAAAATAGAAAAGTTATCTAACATTTTGCAATTTTCGCAATAGAAACGACGTAATAGAAATAACGAGATATTAATTTCTGAAGATAGCCGAATAGCAAGGCCTACCGTCAAATACAACCGAAGAGTGAGATAAGACCACTCACTCTCGTAGATAACTAAGCGCGCAGAGAATTGTTTACTTTTACTATAAGCGGCAGTGAATACATGTCGGCAAGGCTTTTCAAGCCTGTTGATTGGATGCGAGACAGAGAGATTCTCGGATCTCTCTATTCTGCAGCCAATCAATAGGCTTAAAAAGTTCGTACGACACTGAAATATCAGCTTTAAATAAACCGTTTTTTCACACATGCGTATTATACGCATATTATACACATGACGATTCTAACGAAATTTAGTGTGTAACAGAGAGAAATTTAGTGTACTTAACCTACAGTTTTGGTCGTTAGCGGGATCTCGTTGCAAATAACATACTAGTTATCAGGGTTGGGTAAGTTAACTTTTTTTTTAACTACAATAAGTTAAGTTAAAGTTAATAGCCTTGAAAATTTAACTTAATTAAAATACAAGTTAATCCATAATGAAATTAATTGAATTAAAAGTTAAGTTAATAAAAAAAAGTAATTGAAAAGTAAAAAGTTAAATTTTTGGTCCGGACGAACAACCAAAAAAAAAAGAAAAAGAAAAAGTTTGACTATTTTACATAATTTTTCGTATTTTTCCTTTCTCACGTCATATTTATTAAAGAATCTGATTATTTTTGTTTACAAGTAACGATTATACAATATAAAATTACTAAATTATATACTAATTATCCTCTCGCATTGTGTCTGAGGATAGACTTAAAAAAAAAATCAAATTAAAAGTTAATAGTTACTGATAAAATGTAACTAAATTAAGTTAAAAAGTTAAAAGTCTAAAATGTAACTAACAAGTAACACTACCCAAGTGTTAATCACCGATCGTCTTGAAATTTGGTCTACATATTCTTTAATGGAAAATATTTGATACGTATTTTTTTATATCGGCTAAAAAACATTTTAAGGGGGCTAAAAAAATGTTTTAACATTGTAAAAACTACTATCGCAACGTGTATATTGTGTCACCGTGGGCTTCTTGCTTGGATGTTTGAAAAATACATTTAAAATTGGCTGAAATGTATTACCTGGGGGTTTTTGGTATCGGGGATTACGAATCTGAAGTCAGAATTTTAAAATTCAAAATGTCGTATCCAATATGGCTGACGAATTTTCAAGAAATTGTTTAATTTCCATAAGAATGTGAATACTGGTGTTTTTGGGGTCGCTTAATACGAACTTGGAGTCAGATTTTCAAAATTAGAATAAATAATTATTTTAAAATACACTTCTTTGTTTTGCCTGCAGTTAGCCTACTGTGATAGTAGTTTCCAGGGTCTACCGCGAGGAGGTTGCAGTGCTATTATAGACCCCATTTTTTTTTTAATTTTATTTATTTTTTTTTAGTTTTGTTATTTTTTGTGTTTTTTTGTTTTTTGTTTCTTGTTTTATATATTAAAAAATTTTTACGGTGACACAATATACACGTTGCGATAGTAGTTTTTACAATGTTAAAACATTTTTTTAGCCCCCTTAAAATGTTTTTTAGCCGATATAAAAAAATACGTATCAAATATTTTCCATTAAAGAATATGTAGACCAAATTTCAAGACGATCGGTGATTAACACTTGGGTAGTGTTACTTGTAAGTTAAGTTAAAATTAATTAACTTTTTAACTTTTTAACTTAACACTACCCAACCCTGCTAATTATAGAAAATTACATATTTTATTTTTGTTACGATAGCATGTGTGTGAACTTCACACACGTTACGATAGCCAAAAAAAAATATTTCGTTTCATATTAATGATATTTGAATTATTATTTTACTAACATTACATTATGATTATTGTAACTATTTGCTCACCTAGTTTCTAGAATTTTTATAAAGTATCCTATTTATATGTAATCTGTTATTATCTGTAAAAAATTTTTCATACATAATCAGGTAAATGTATATTTTAGGTTACACCTCACTGATTTGAGTGTCTTTGAGATATGTTGTAAGGAAGAGCTGTATCCTGAGTAATTCTCCACAAGAATTAAGTGGGGGACGGCATTTAGGAGATGTGATAAAGTTCCATAATATGCAGGGAATGAGACATTGATATAGGAGGTATATTATGCGTGGTAAATCGTATGCTCCTTGGCAAGGAGGAGAGGTGAGGTGGAATTCGCTTCGCGTGGAAAAGCACGGGGAGAGGAGGTGTAACTCGCTTTACGTGGAAAGTCGTGCGCCTCTAAGCAGAGGGAGAGATAGAGTGGACGTCGCTTTGCATGGAAAATCGAAAATCCATGTAAAACAATACAATCACGCGAAGCAAGATCTACTTCACCTCTCCGCCCTGCTTAGGAACGCGCAACTTTCTACGCGAAGCTAGGTTCATTCCCCTCTGCCTAGCGGGGGTGCACAACTTTCCACGCAAAGCAAGTACCACCCTACCTTCCCCCCTGCTTTTCCACGCGAAACGAGGTCCACCCCATCTCCCTCCCCCTGCCAAGGGACGTACGATGTACGACTTTCCACGCGAAACGATAAAATGAACATCTTTATACAAACCTTATTATGAAACTTTTATTTGTTATATCTTCTAAACGAATGCCGTACCTTACTTAATTCTTGTAGGAAATCACTCAGGATATTCTCCCACAACATATCTGAAAGACATTCAAATTGATGAGGTGTTACCTAAAATATATTGGGTATGGGAATAAGTTTCCGCCCATTGTAGAGAGACGTCGTTAGTAGCACTGCTTGGGTGTTTGATAAAACGGCAATACATGTATTTGAAAGGTGAGTATTCAAGCTTTTGAGCCCAGTAGTTGACATTCGTTCGAAGCGTAAACAAGAATAACTTTTTTGCGTTGAAAGTGTCAAAATTTATTCCAAAAAAAGCAACATTTGCGGGAAGTTTTACTCCATTATTTCATTTTAAAGAAACGTGCTGCGGAAACACATCGTTTGCTCGTAGATATTTACGGTGAGCATGCTCCATCGAATACTACTTGTAAAGAATGGTTTCGGCGATTCAACAATGGTGATTTCGACGTGCGTAACAAAGAACGCGAAGGTGCAAAAAATTGGAAGATGCAGAATTTGAAGATGAAACTATCCGAAACCATCACTGGCAATCGTTATCGACTACAACTGAAACGTTTGAACCAAGCTTTGAAAGAAAAACAACCGGAATAAGACAATAGGCACGACAAGCTGATTCTGTTACATGACAATGCTAGGCCACACGTTGCAAAACCGGTCAAGAAATACTTGGAAGGAGTGAAGCGGGAAATTCTGCCCCACCCGCAGTATTCACCAGACATTGCTCCTTCAGATTTCCATTTGTTCCGGTCCATGCAGTCGGCCCTTTCTGGAGAACGATTCAATTCTTATGAAGATATCAAAAAATGGCTTGATGAATCGATCGCTTCAAAAGAACCAGATTTTTTCCTTCGAGGAATTCGTTTATTATCGGAAAGGTGGGAGAAAGTTGTCGCTTCCGACGCAGGATACTTTAAATAAACTCATTTTGTATTGTTTTGTTTAAATAAATACATCTTTTTCATTAAAAAAGGGCGGAAACTTATTCTCATACCCAATACATTTATCATATAATTTTATATTATATAATATAATGATGTCTAACTCATATAATTATACATAATTATGGGTATTTCTTATTTTTCGATTTTTTTTAATTCTTTCTGCTTCACTCCTTTGAATGATTCTAATCCACAAAAAAGTAATTTCTGTAAAATTTAGTTCGATCAGATATCGACAACCTATGCCCCTGATATGATAATCGTAATTATAAAAAATAATGACAAAAATAACGGTGTTACTCATTTCCCATCCCCGAATATACATAACGACGATTCATGTACAGAATGTCCTAAAATGCTGGGATGTCCTTTCGCTGGCAGATTCTATGGAACATTCTGAGACAAAAACCTTCTATACAAAAATGTCGAGACTACAATAGTTTTCAAATTATAAACGATTAAAGTTAGCTAATTGTATAAGCGTCTGAAAATGGCGCGCTTAGGGGCAAACATCGCGTGGGATCCTTCTACATTGACTCGCTTGTTAAATATTTATAATTGAGACAATTATGGTAAAATGTCTAACTGTTGAAATTCGGTTTCTTATTGTAAAGCATTAATAGTTTTATAAGTTAATAACGCTTTATAATAGGAAACCGAATTTTAATAGTTCGGCACTTTTGCAGTAAGCGTTTCAATTTTACATACAATGATAAAGAGATTTCACTTTTAAGTTTCGTATGTAATTGTTTAATTTAAATTATACATAGGATTACTTTCGTAAAAGTCAGCCTTTTATTACGGAATATCAATCATTACGTACGAAATTTTATATTTTTATACAATTTCTTACTGTACGTGATGATTGATATTCTCGCCCACACCCCCACTCTCTTTCCTTCACCCCTCTGCCCCACCTTAAAAAACACATATAAAATGAATCATCGGGAGGAACAGCTCAGTATCAGATTGCTCTTCGGTCTAATGACGTGAACTGCAATGTTCACGAAACGTTGGCATTCTAAGAATGGATTTGGACACGGAGATAACGCATAATTTCCGTGTAATTATAATCAAAATTTATTAATGTCCTACACATACCCAGATCAAGAGAAAAAGGTGCATTTAATAAAATAATATTTCTAACCTGCTAACTCCTACATTCAACAACCTTAAAGAAAATAGTGTAATAAACCTTATTAAGATATAGGAGTTGTTAATTTATAATTATTTTTTCTATTATAGTACTTTCCATAAAATTATTTAAATGTAGAAGTTGTTATGTTAAAAGTACTTTCTATTAGTTAGATTTGAATTATATATCACCATTTACCTTTTTATCTTTTTATTTATAAATAACTTAAAAATAAATTTCATCGAATCTTCTATACAAATTAGCACCGCAGAAAAGCAACAAAAATTTACTGGCACGCGAAAATAATTTACTTTTTCACAACTACACAACGCGCATTCCCGCATGAAAAACGCAGTGAACTGTAAGAGGCAAGGGGACTCACATAAAGCACCCCAGAGGAGTCTAAAAAAAAGTACTGTAACTTCTACGTGGTGGACTCTGATAATTATGAACGAACCCGTAGGTTAACTACAGGCGTGCAAGTACATGAATGTTGTCATATCCGACCTGCCATTTTAAATTTTGTAATTCTTAGGGACGATCATGTAACTTTTTCCCTAGAGCGGAAACGTGAAAAGTGAAAAATTTTACGTGAACTCTATGATCATGTACGATTCCGTAGGATCATGTAACTCTCCAAACTGTGAAAATGTGAAATTGTTCAAGTAAATTTTTCCGCCATATATCGAGGTGGCGAAAAAACGGAAATCTAGGGAATTAATAAATATACTTCGGAATGAAGTCGTGACTGTCGTAGATAAGAAGAAAAAAAAGAATAAGATTGTTAATATTGCATTGACGGAAGAAAAGTTATACATGTATGTATGTGCATATATAAAAATGTCTTTTTTGTCAGGGTAAACTACATACATAATCGCTATGCGTGAAAAGTTACACGTGAAATCTTGACGAGTGAAAAATGAAAAGTGAAAAGTGGAAAATAAAATGTGAAAAGTTTCACGTGAAAGTACATGATCGACCCCCTGAACACAAATATGTGTTCAGCGAGCCGAAAAACTTAAAGATACAAGTCGATATTAAGGTATGACTACTTTTTGCATTTTGGTCCGCCATACCTGGTCCCGTCGTTTTTAATTTTCAAAATTTAATATCGGATTCAAAATCAGCAGCTCTAACAACTTCTCAATACCACATTTCATCGTAATTGGAATACCTTCAGCATTTACGTCCGTCATTTTGAATCTGCCAAAGAAAGATCTAAATTTTTTTTAAATTCAACAAATATCATGAATAATTTTTAATAAGTTATCTTAAACAGACTCAATACAAACATACTTTTTCTTATACAAATATAAAAATTTAGTAATTATAAAGTATTATTTAATTACTCAATCTTAAAATGTTATTTTATCTTAAATATAAATACAATATAAAGACTAGCGACAAGTATTATTCAACTATTCACAGTTTCAATATATTATTTTATCTTAAATGTGTAGGTACAATATAAAGACTAAAGAGAAGAACGGTTTACCCAATTCCCTCTATTTTGACAAATTTATCAACAGTAACATAACCCACAAACATATTGCTAATTTGATGTTGTACACAAAAAGAATTTAAATACTAATTATAGTAGTGTGTGTATGTGTGTGCACGCATGTGCATGTGTCTAGACTAAGCTTCAATTACTCGCCTTGTGCTCATCACATCTTAGGTAAATTGTATGAAAACTTACATCAAAGACGCAAAGAAAATTATTTTGAATGTAAACGGATGGCCCGAAGACAAAACAAAAACAACAATACTTAAATAATGTCACTAGCGTCACATTTGTCGTCACATAAAAAAGAAACGTTTCGTTTAAAAATTACAATGAAAATGCGATTTAACCGTCGATACAACTTGGCCAACTCTCCCTCATGTATGAGTAACAAATGTAGACCAACAAATGGCAACCCATATAAAAAATACTACTTGGTAACATGGCGACGAAGTGATCAGTCTAGTAGTAGGGCCGATATTCATAGTTCATTCTTATTTTAAGAGCATCTTAAGTACAGTCTTAAGATGTCATAAACCAATTATAGAATCGCATTCGCATCTTAAGATATTAGAACGATCTTGAAATAAGAACAGATTATAAATACCGACCTAAAACCTGTAAATTTGTGGAAACTTAGGGCGATCATATTAAAAAATTTCTTTAGATTTGCTCTTTTCTTCTTACAGAGCAATACTTGGGACTTAGGCTACTTTTGCATTATTTTGTAATAATAAAATAGCGATCTAAGATTTAAAGAATTTGACATCCTTGGCTATTATTGTCATTTCCCGAACAATCTACAGAACTATATTCGGATCTTACTGGAATGTTTCCTCAAGGATGAGCACTTGCGCACGAGGAATACCGGCTGAGCGGATGCTTTTCTCAATTGCGACTTCCGACGTAATGGTCTCCTTCTAAATTCCGATTTTTGCCTTTTTAAATGCTGCTGTCGCTGTGGAAAATTTTTTTTGCGTTCACTGAAGCGATCAACATCATCGTTTTCACTGTCGCTTGACGGTGACGAGAGACATTTGTAACCTGTGTTGAAACTTTCGTTTTTTGACCTTTCTTTGACAATGTCCTTGGCTAGAAAGGTAAGGAATTGACTGCTGGCAAAATAATTTCCAGAAATGATCGTTCTCGCTGGCGTTGACATCATCGTTGCTGTTGTCGCCGAAAGCTTCCAAGTGGCCCCCCGCACCAGAAGACCGTTAGTTCTTAGCTCCTCAGAGAATAGCTTATCCTCGTTAAAGTCGCTTATTTTTTGAACCAGACAAGCCGATGACGAAGATGATGTCGCTGAGAAAGAACCAAAGGACGACGAAACAATCGAGTTCAAGGCATCATCTTCCCGACGCTCATTGAAATCACCTGACAGCAGCAGCTTTTGATCGTCGAACTGATCGTCTGACACGTTCGACGACCAGTCGTTAATTCTATCTAGGATTGGACTCTCATCATCGGGGAAATATCGGATTTCTTGCCAGACTCGGCGTTGACGTCTCGAGCGACGTCTTTCGGGTGGAATAAACCATACTGGACTGTTGATACGAACCGCAGGTTTCTGATTCTTCTTGTTAGCGCGTTGAGAAGTTCTCTTACCACTTCGACGACGAGAACTAGAATGTCTAGACGCACTCGTTCGTTTGAAGTAACCTTCCGTGCTCACACTTGGCGATGGTTTTGGTGTTTTCCGGCGAAAAAGACCATGTCGCGTCATCCTAAAGCCAAGCAATGTCGATTGCAATCGAATTCTTGAACAACGCAATATTTGATTCAATCAGTGAAATTCATTGCGAAAATACGAGCAGTATGTAGATCTCTCCATTAATATGTTCAACCAAAGAAAAATTTCATTATTAAAGACTACAATTAATTTTTATTATTTTTTATGTATGTACATATTAAGGTGGTTCTTTAGTAAAATACCGAAAATTTTAGGTGCCTCTCTAGGGCCTACTCAAAGTTACAAATATTTTCATAATTTGGATATAATATTAAAACTACGTACATATCTTAATGGAATAGTATGAAACACATAATAGTATACAAAAGTGAAACACATAATAATATACAAAAGTGATGAAATAAAAGGAAGTTGATTTCTTGTACAATTTGTTAATTTGATAATTTAGCAACGTTGCATCATCAAAGTACAATATATAATATATTGCAAGCAAGGTTTTTATAAAGAAAAATTTGTAAAAGAAGAAAGTTGAAGAGAAAAGGGAAAATTTATTCCAATCTGCAATGAGATCAAGAGCTTCATCTTCACCAAACGAAAGGTGAAGTTATATGTTACTCGATATTTTGCCATTTCAATATTAAATACCTTTTCAGAATGGTCGTTCATCTATTACTTTTTTATGACCATTACAATCGTTATTTTTTAAATTATTATAATCTCGTTTTTTAGAGAAGTATATGGTAATATTTGTATGTATGTAGTTAGTCAAAGAAGCGTCTCCAATTCTTACCTGTCACTAAGTTATATGTTGAAAATTGCATTTTCAATATCTTTTTCTCTTATTTCATCGTTAACCTATCCTAAAATTTTGCATACGTCAAGTTCGATGCTTCAACTTCATTATATAAAGAAATTAAACATTTATATGGTAACTCGATTTACTAAAAAATCACCTTAAATACAGATTACATTCGCATTTTGTCCAGTTGTTTAAAACGAGTGGACCCCGTTAGCCTACATCCTGATAGTATTCACATCGATGTCTAGTAATTTCCTAGTTTATATATTACTAATAAGAATATTTTGTATTAAATTGGTCAATTAATGATGTACGCAATCAGATCCTTCTCGTTTAAAACAACGAAAGATCAAAACTTCTGAAGAGCTTTCGAGTATCGTAATTAATTACTTAAAATAAGACTTATCGACAAAAAATCAAAGATTTGAATTCAACAAAGGTAAATCAATCAAAGAAAAATACTCTTATCATTTCTCCATTTTCAATGATCAACTGTTAATCGAAAAACTAATCACCCTGGCCTGAAATCAGCGAATCTGGCGATCCTAAGAGAAAATCCAAAGGATGACGAAGTTTCCTTGCTAACGGACTTCTCTGGCGCTGAAATCGTTCTTGCGACAGTTGGCTGCGGTTTCTTCTCCTTTAAAGCGCTATCCAGATAATGATGAACTAAAGAATTCGAGACAGAGGAATAGGAAGGAGCCGATAGCGGAACTGAGACCGGAAATGGTACCGCATCTCTCCATATTCTGCCAAGACTGATGTTAACACTGAGCGATCCTTCTACAGAGGACTCTTGAATCCAAAAAGTATCATGTCCATTGGTTGTCTGATCCCGACCTAGCTCCGTAACGATTCCAAAGGATTTAGATTTAGGTGTTAAAATAGGTGAGGCATCGAGCTCAAGAATTTTCAGATCCTCAATAACCGAATCCGTGTCAGTATATTTGACAAATTTTGAGGTCTTCGTTGGCTTAGGATGCTGAAGAGATTCGAGATGATCTTCGTGAAGCTTTTCGTGGGAAGAAGAACTGACTCCTTGAAGCCACTCGTCATAAGTGATAGAGTCGCGACTGAGAGAACGTTTTTGATCTTTCTTGAATTCTTGCTCCTTAATTTGTTGATTAACAATTTTATCGTTCGTCACTTGTTGCGAGGAAGAATTAATAACAGGTTCCAGATTTTTTTGGAAACGATTCCGTCGTTTACCCCGGTCCAGATAACTTTTCCTAATAGAAATTCTCTTGAAGGACTCGCTGCGCTTGAAGGAAGGTTCGTTGCGGTCCTTCTTGCGACTAACGAGCCTTCTCAGGTTTTGAAAGGTGAGGGGCCTCATGAGGCAACGCGACAAATTTTGACTCACGGAAGTAGAATCGCTACAAATTTATACTATTTCTAAATGATATTTGTGTAGCAAAGATTAATGGATGCATTCGCGAATCAAAAAGGTCTATATATGAGATAAAAGAATATATAATGCAAATATTCCGTATAATAAAAAATCTATGGAAAAGTTTGTGAAGTCAATAAATCTTGATAATCTTGGATTTACAAAAAGGAATATTTACGAAAACAAAAATGAATTTATGGATACTTTTCCCTCGTTCGTTGCTTCCTTTCTCTGTTTCTCCTTCTTAGTTCCTTTATTCTTTGTTTCTCTTTTCTTTTTGCCCTCCTTGCCCTTTTGCTATCCGTATTCTTCTCCTCGTCCTTCCTCCCTCTTTCTCTCTTTCGTTCTTTTTCGTTGTTGTGCTAAAGTGCAACGTCGAGGTCTTCCAGTCGTGGATGATCAGCGTGGCTTTCCTTTTTCAACGCCGTGTTGCTGTGCCACCATTGCCACTCCTCCTCCCTCTTCCTCATTGCCCTCCTCTTTCCTTTTCTTCCATGTCCTGGGTTCAACCGGAATGATCATTTTAAACGAAAAGATTCAGTACGAATTATATGAGCGCCTTTAAAGTTAATGCACTCGGTATCGAGAAAGTAATTTCTTCTCAAGCAAGACAAGTTCGACGAACATTATTTTTTCTTATTATAATTATTGTTGTTGAGTTCAAGCAATTCTCTCAAATTGATAACTTCAGATTATCAAGGTAATATATTCTCAATATATTTTCCTAATTTATATATTTATCTATGTATGCGCCCCTATTTAATATATTCGTATTACTGATAATCATTTTTTCAATAATACTCAACTTTTTTTAGATCACGCTATTATTTTTTCGTTAATCAATTCTTATCTTATCAATTATGATTTCCTTCGAATCTATTTCGATCAGTGACTTAACACGAAAGTATCCTGAAACTTCAACAGATATTTTCTATGTCCTCGGACGATTACAGCATTTGTCTCACATCCTTTCTTTCCATCGTTCTCCACGCAATCTCTTGATAATTTGAGTGCAATTTTCTGAATGAATCAGTGTTTAATGTAAAAAAATTGTTGTTAAATTTGATTTTATTTTCCTTAGTCAAAAAGGAAAAAATATATTGAAATATTATGTTAAACCAAAGTTCTGCCATTTAACCGACGAAAATCTGCGCACTATGCAATATATCTTTCTTCATTACTTAAACGTATAATCCGTTCGTAACACACTAAAGATACACTTAGCACTACTAGATTCTTACAAAATTTTAGCAAAATGTTCACTGAAATGATTGACACCTGACGAAAATGAAGCACTCCCGTCCAGACACTCACAAATCTCTGACGACCGCTTAAAATCACTATCGTTACTGCTACGGATATTCACGGATACACGCTTTTCTATTCGCTTTCAATTGAAAAATAAAAACCTCACTCACGTCGCGAGATACGCGAAATAATTTACTCGCGCGTTGAGTTTACACAATCGCTTTGTATAAAATAAAATTCTTTCTTCAAAGAGTTTCAGAAGATCTTACGCATGAAATCATGAGCACGCTCCAAGTTCGCGTGACGACAGTTCGCACGTTCAAATTCACGAGGTGCCCGCTTCGTTTCGCTGTCGAGGCGCGTACTCCAAGTCGCGTCGAATTACTGGCATTTTGTGCACTCTCCACGACTCAAGGCAATTCTCTTGCACGCGGGGAGAGTTCGGAGACAGAGAACGAGAAATAGAGAGTAAGGAGGGAAGGGAGGGAGAGGGAGAGGGGGGGAGAGAGAGAGAATGCTATGGGAAGCTGGCTCGCGCATGTAAAAGTCGCTAGACGGAAGAGTAGAGAAAACGCACAGAAACGAGCGGACGAAGAAGAGAATGTAAAAGAGAGACAGAAGGACGTGGAAGTGGGATGGCATGTCGTTCGTCCACTCTCGCCTGTCTTCTTCGCACACAGCATCCCACTCTCCATCGTTTCATCTCGCTCGGCATCCTTTACCGAGTCGACGCGACCTCTCGCTCACGTGCTGCTCGAGCTCCACCGCAACATTCGAGATCCTGACTCTGTTCCCTGTCTGCTTACAAGAAAGATTCTTAAGGTGGGATTATACGAGGATCGACCGCAATTCCCTAGCGGGATTGTTACAGTCCGCGACGTTAAAAGCCGCGAGCATGTCAATCAAATAATCGTTAATTTATAATTTTCTTCCCTACGTTATTCGCGAAATCTCGATCCCACAAATCTTTCCTTCCATCATACCTCTTTTTTAGAAACTCAGTTCGTGCATTTTGCGCCAACTGTAATTGCTTGATGTGTTTCACGGAATCTAATCACGAAAAAAATATTCGAAATTGATGCCAATTAAGAGAATCGCTATTTAATATTACTTCGTTCGAGGAAAAAGTTTCGATTTATGAATCGATTACTATAAGTATCGGTTACTATTGTAAATATCGGTGGCTCTTTTTACGAATAAGATTTAAGATACGTTTATATTCAATAATCTTATGAAGTTAAATGCTTTGGCTTCGGCTTCACTTGCAATTACGAATGACTAGGCGGTTCGAAATAGCAGCACGGTAATACTTTCCAAATTTGTCTTACCTATCCTACAACTATAGATTTCACATTTTATTACGAAGTATTAAGAAAAGAGTGTGATCAACTATTTTCGAAATAATATTAATTAATCAAATAGTATTATGGTGAAATCTTATAATATAATTGAGATCGAAAATCATGGGACGTTTTATAGTTAAAATATTTTATGGGATGTTTCTCTCTAATCATACGATACGATTCTCCAGAATTCTAAGTATCATGTGAATCATGATTATGTACTCACACACCGAGGATATTAGCTTAGGTGTCTTGTGGCAGAATGGATCATTAAAATATATAAATAGATATATTGTCAGAATGTGGTGTGGAAGAAAAACATTATTAATGGCAGATAAGCACAAGGAGTGTGTCTATGGAACATGCTGGGCTTTCAAAGCGACTTGACATTGGTCCGACGAAACCGGTGATCTTGATTTTACAAACGATCCACGAAGGTGGACTGTACCTGTGTTGCGTGCGACAAAATCGTAGTTAATCAACCCTGTTCTCCTTTCATTCCTGTTACTCGATGAAACAAAACGTTTGATAAAAAAGCAAAAGATTAATTAAGGATTTATTACATTGTCGATGTGTATTCCGGAGTCTATCATGCTGATCCTGATTTTAAAATAAAAGTGATACTTTGAATAACAATAAGACAGAGAAAAATGACGAGTTTTATACTACGATAAGGTCGCACGAACGCGACGTATCGGCAGAGCGATGCGAAAGAAGTAATAAAAAACCAGAGAAGCAAAAGATAGTAAAAAAATATAAGAGCTCAATTTAGAAAAATTACGAGTATAAGTGATGCTTTTTATCGATCTCAGTAGACATGTGTATGTTTGTACAAATTAACGATAATCTTTAGGCTTAAGCAACATTGCTATGAGACTATCCGTAAGATCGCGGTAATCGTTGAGATGAATACGTTGTCCTTAATTGGCTTAATAACACAGCAATTATGAAATAAAATAATTTTCTATTATTTTATTCGATGAATCGTCCACTCATTTTTCTGCATCGGAAACTAATAACTTGATAACACGCAATAAATATCTAATCAACATGTTAAGTGTCGAGCCTATTTTATTTTCCATTTACGCAGTATTTAGCTATATTTTCTTTTTACTAATCTTGAAGTCTTTCAATTTTTAGTATAAAGATATTAAATTTTGTGTCGTCAGTCATCAATGTCATCAGTGATCGACACAACACTTAATGTGTTAAAGAAATATCATAACAAAAACAATGCTTCTTAAATTGTTCTAATGCCCAACAATTCCACTAACTCGATTTAAACCTGAACCTCTAAGGTTCGTTCCACTTAACGTTCATAATGCTCCCGAACATAATTTCCTTCTTGTCGTAAAATATTGAACAAGGAGATGATACATGCGAGCATTGCGAACGTTAAGTGGAACGCATCCTCAGTAATATTTAGCTAATCTCAGTTTATATATATAAATAAAAATAATAAATAAAGGGCGAAGTAAGAGTCAATACGTAAAAATTATAGTCCGAAAATTGGTGAAACATGAAAGATTGAGTCAATCTGAATATAAAATAACATTTAATTAAATAAATTGAGAAACACATAAATAAATAACAGAAATTACAAGTTTCGGCTACCAGATTGAGCCCTTTTCAGATACAGTTTTACATGGATTTGATATACAATAAGTTCTCGTAAAAAACGCATAATAAATCTTGTTCGGATGTAAAAATCTACACCGTTCACATGCCATTCGTGATCAATGACTCTTGGAAATCAAAAGACATGTGTAAATTACTTTAAAATTTTTCCATAGAAAACGTGTATGATATGTCGGCATAAAGCGAACATTGTGCGACAATTATAATGTACTTATATACAATATATAAACAGGGTGTTTGGAAAAATCTTTCGCATAGAGGCAGAATGGACTAAACTGAGAAGAAAAGTCCTCTACCATTTTACAATTTTCATAATAGTCTAGTTATTCACAAAATAGAGCTATTACAAAATTAAGCTACTCAGAACTATTCTATCTCGAATTTCGATATGAAGTTAGCACCCCATTTTTTTTAAATTATTAAAAAATTGTTATTAAGCGAATCGCGCTTTAAAAAATACAGAGGACTCTTCGTCTCGTAAAAAAGAAGTAGGAACTCTTATCAAAACTATTCTATCTAAAAATTGATTTTCCAAAAATTTTTTTTATACGTCAGGAACTCTAGATATTCACGAAATGAAGCTATTGAGCCGCTCAGAACTATTCGATCTCGATAAGAAGTTAGCACCCCATTTTTTAAAAATTATTTAAAAATAGTTATTAAGCGGAACTCTTGTTATAAATTATATAGAACTATTCGTCTCGTCAAAAGGAAACCGGAACTCTAATCAGAACTCCTGAGTACTATAGGTTAGGGTGCTAACTTCATATACCCCGTTCAGAACTATTCGATCTCGATTTTCGATAAGAAGTTAGCACCCCATTTTTTTAATTATTTAAAAATGGTTATTAACCCTCGGACAGCGGACGTCGTGATACTCGCATGCACGGCGGACGCAGGGTCAAAAGTGACCCAAGAATGAAATTGTTTTAAAACGTTTAAAAAGCAGTTTTTTATTACATGTGTAAAATATGTAGAAGGAGAAATAAAAACACATATTTATCATAGCAAGAAATATCCATTTAATCATTTTCTTCACAGTTGAGAAAAGTAAACAACTCTAACTCGCGGGTCTCGCGAGACCCTGTGTCCGCCAACGGAAGATTAAGTGAAACTCTTGCTATAAATTATAGGGAATTATTCGTCTTGTCAAAAGGAAGTGGGAACTCTAATCAGAACTCCTGAGTATTATAGTTGGGATGCTAACTTCACATACTCCCATTTTTAGTCTTTTTTCGTCCTTTTTATTGTGAAAGATGATCTCAAGAGACAAATTTGCACCTTGCGCTCAAAAACCATGTTTCATCAGGCAAAAATAATGTGGGAAAAAATATCTTTGTTTTAATCATCTTTTCTTTGAAGAGAGAATTATGATTTTCATTTCTGTGAATACTATACTTATTGAATGGCTAAAATGGTTTACATTATTGCATAAGATAGTTTCACCTAAAAAAAATAAAACTACATATATTAAATTATTATCAATAGACAATACATATATAATAGTTGATGCATTACTGTGAGGAATCCATTGGACGTAAAGATTCAGAAAAATTCTAATAACGTTCCTTTTTGGAGCTCTCATGATGATTGAACACTTTCTTCAACCATATTGCTTTTCTTATATTCCCTCAAAATGCATGTGTGGAAAACGAAAAGTTGAAATTTGGTTTGAAAATAAAATGAACAAAATTTGATTGAAAAAATAAAATATTATCTGTTTTACTTATCCATTATTTGATATAAAATTCATATGGAGAATACTTTATATTCGATAAAAAAAATGAATTTTTTCTTTTAAAATCATGAAAAGGGAGAAGATTAAGATCACGATGAAAAAAGACCTAAATTGGTGGTGTTCACTTAATTTATGGCTTATATGAAGATTTGCAGATATTCTGATATTCCCTGAAAAATAATGATTCACCATAACTTTGAATAATTCATTCAGTACATAATTCCTTTTCTACGTAATTCTACATTCCGAATACAAAATAAAAAAACACATGGGCCAAACTGGAGGCGGCTCAATGAAAAGAAAAATAAAACTGTGTTCGTTAATACAATATTTATAATATTTGTGATAAATAGACAAATCCTCACTCATCAATCATTAGCAAGCGAAATTTTATTTCTAATCCGTTACTTGCGAGAGGATCCCGTTAGCCTACAAATCGATTACATATAGCATCGTTTGCCCACATCACTTTTGCCGACAGTTCATTTGCGTACAAAAATTATTGCCCATAGCTCGATTGCCTACATGTACTATTCTCTGTTTTAAAAACACGAATTCTCTGTTTTAAAATAAATTCTCTGCTTTAAAACACAATTTCTCTGCTTTAAAAATACAAGTTATTTTCTTACTTAACTTAACCTTAACTTTATATTTGTGTGCAAAAGTGCTTGTAGGTAATCCAGCTGTAAGCAATAATTCATGTAGGCAATAATACATGTAGGCAAATGTGACTTCGTTTTCGAAATTTTTACTTGTGCGTGAAAGTGCATGTAGACAATCGAGTTGTAGGCAATAATTTTTATGCGCAAACGAACTGTCGGCAAAAGTGATATAGGCAAACGATAATGTAGGCAAAAGGAGCCATCTCGTTACTTGCTATTCGCAAATTTGTTCAACTTTACTTTTTTTTCTCGTATAACAATTGGCCGGTATTCATAATCAGTTCTTATGTTCAAGACCGTATTAAATTCTATTTTGAGGTGTCACGAAGCAACCAGAGAGCCGCGTTAGCGTCTTAAGACATTACTTAAGACGGTCTTGAAATAAGAACCGATTATGAATACCAGCCAATATGTTTAAGAGCTAATAGTCAAACTTTAAATAACTCTCATAAAAATAACTTACGAATAAAAATTGTTCTAAGATTTTAATGGCACATCTCTTTTTCAGAAAAAGTTGGTAATAATATGTATAAAATAATATTGTATATATTTAGCAATACATCTATTATTAATCAAATATGGATGCAAAATTTTTATATAAAAGTATTTTCAGTAATGCAATACAATAAAAGTATTTTCAGTAATGCAATAATAATTTAAAGAGATTTACAAGGGAGTTTTTAATTCATCGATTGATGAATCCTATTATGCTATTTTTATAAGAGTTGAATTTGTGCATGATACGATTCATTAATTAATGAATTAAAAAAGTTGCCTATGTTTAAATATTCATAATAAATGGCAAAATGAAAATGGCGTAAACCAGTTTTATATCTCTTAATTGCTTTCTACGTTGTTTCAAATGAACTCAATTTGTATTCACTATTCCCTAATTATTTCCTGTGTTGTATCAAAACATGTTTCTCATTTAACAGTGATTTATAGTAAAGCAAATAACAAATTTTACATAATAAAAGAGACCCTCGTTGTGATATTTGTCTGTTATAATTATGAAACATGAAGGTGATATTTTTTTAATTTACATACAATATTAACCTGTATAACATTAATTGTTTATCAATCATGCTTAATTGAAGTATTGTCTTTTATCATGAAAGATACACGTACTGTTTATACTTAATACTACAAAATACATAATATCTAAATATATAATATAAAATTCCCTTTAAAAAAAAAAGATTTAAAAAGGCGTCAAGTGTATGTGTGTGCTTCTCTAAGAAAAAATTGTAAAAAATATATGAAATATTTAAATTACGCCAATTACAAAGAGAATATATTTTTCTTTGAAACAAATAACTGTTGTACTATTTTTAATAAATAAAATTCAAGTATGATACTTTGTATTTCCATTCAAGATCTTTCCTCTCTATTCCAAGTGATTATAGCTTTAATTCTTAAAAAAAATAATATTAAAATTTACTTGTAAATAGAACTCAAGGAAATAGTATTTTTATTGCTTTAAATAAAATTCAAATAATAGTATTTTTAATTTTTTTACAACACTAAGAAATACTGTTTATACAACCTAAGAAATACTGTTTATGCTCCCATTTAAATCTTCGTGTTACAACCCAAGTGGTACGTATTTTTATTTAATAACAAAAAAAGTAGTACATATCATTGTCTCCTCATTCAAGATCTTCCAACTCAAATGTACATGTATACATATTCGAATGGAATATAATATTTAATCTCTTAAAGAATTTAAAGAGAAAACAGTACAAAATGAGAAAATATTAATAAAGAAGTTTGTAATGTAAATATTTCGTATACCTCTTATGCCCGTTTCTACCAATGTAGATTAACTTTAATCTTAGTTCAACTTACTCTTCATCTTTTCCTTATTCTTAAAACTAGAAAAAGATGAAGAGTTAATTGAACCAAGATTAAAGTTAAACTGTATTGATAGAAATGGGCATTAACAATTTTTCTTAAAGGGACACACACATACACACACTTGGCGTTTTTTTTACTTTTTTTACAAAGATTTAAATAATACTGGTCCGTTATTTGATTTATAGAAAGAATGACGCTGCGATCCCTGAAAAAGCAGCAAGAGTTTCGGACTCCTTGCTACAAGGAATGAGAACGACAACGACCGTAAGATGTTATCGATTTTATCAACGGCGGCTTCTAGGGGATTCTATCGGTGCAGCAGGGTGAGTCAAAAAGAGCGAGATAAACGCAGAAACAGCGAGCGCGAGTAAGAGAGAAAACGAGAGATGGAGAGAACGAAGTTCGCCGTGAGAGGCGACGGATGATTGGCATTGCATTGCCGAAGTCGAAAGAAAACGGTCACTCACCTTCGGACAGCTCGAGGTCTAACTCGGCTAGCTTCTCTCGTACGTCCTCCGGCAGCTTGCCGATATCGATATTATACTCGGCCATTGCTAGGCCAGCCGTGCTGCGCCGTAATTGCAAATCCACCAGCGATGCATACCACAACCCATTACCACCGCTCGGCCATCTTGCCTGTCACTAAAGTACAAGTACGTCGTCGCACCGTCGACGGCGCCACCGAACGCGCATGCCCGCGCCCCAGCCCCCAAGCCCCATCAAATGATCCACACCTTCTTATTGTTAGAACATATATATATATATATAGGCTGTTTTCCAGCTAGAACACAGAACATTACACTGTGTAAGATACTTATTGGCTACGTTTACATCGTGCATTTAGTCCGCGGCCTATACAATACACGTCCTTGTTTATCCTGTATATTAAACAAAGACACCTATCGTATAGGTCGCGGACTAAGCGCACGGTGTAAACGTAGTCAGTCTTGTTTAACCTACAGGATAAACAAGGATGTCTATTGTATAGGTCGCGGCCTAAATGCACGGTGTAAACGTAGCCATTGGAACACAGTTTAGTTTCGTGGTGCAACACTAGAATGCATTAGGTGCTTTCCAGTAAGGACACAGTCAGACATTGTGGGAGCTTTCCATCAAAGTTTTTAGGTGACTCATATCGTCACGGTGTCGAAAATGGTAAAAAATATATCATTTCGAAATTTTTTATCGTTCTCGGCATAAACTCTACCTCACAAACACGTATTAATGCGTATACTTTAATTCTGGGAAAGGATTTTCGAATCTGTGAAAAAGAAAAAAGTATTTGTTATACTAAAATTATATGATTTAGTCGATAATACAGGCGGCTTTAGGATCCCCTTAACATTTATAAAAATAGGTGTAATATAACCTTAATGTTAATACTTTTAAGCGAAATAAACATCACACGCATGTAAGATTGCAGAGACGAATATTTCTTATCCACAGTTTGTGAATGTAGCACGATTTACCGATCAAATATCGATTTATCATCTGCAGCCTTGAAAAGTGGACGTATGTACTCTCAGATAAGTGGATATTGCTATGTAGTTTACATCCATTTTGTCAGGGGGCAGTAGTGCGCGGCAGCATTTCGCGGTTACAAGTTTTGGGCCGTCATGTCCTCTCTCAGGTTTCTCTCTGGTACATACATATACGTTAAGGCCATCACACGTACAAAAATTTTAGTCGCAATCGTAAGGTCGCAAGTAAATCGACCAATCACAATCAAAATTACGATCTCGCGTTTAAAAACGCTCGACTGTGATTGGCCGATTTGCTTACGGCCTTACGATTACGACTAAAATTTTTGTACGTGTGATAGCCTTTAAATACTAGAGTCCCTCTAGGGCTGCGTTCGGAAACATCATTCGAACTCCCCGTGTATCGTTTTATCTTTATTTAACATTGAGTGAATAACAAGGATAAAATGACAGGCGGAGACACTCGGGTGATATTTTCGAACGCAGCCTAGTAAGAGTCGAGACATAAGCGGTCCTCTTCGGTGATTGGCCGCCATGTTTCAGTTTGTTAATGGATTAGTGAATGAAAGTAAATATGTGAGAGTAATTTTTATAGATGTAGTACTACGTTTGTCAAGATAGTGATGCCGGGGTGGATGGTTTTTCACTTCGGTCTGAGTTAATTATCTTAAAATAATTATCGCCAGTTTAATTTTAGTCGTATTGACCCCCTTCTTATTTTTCCGAGGGCAGGTGTTATTTATTAAAGAAGAATAAGAATTATTAGTCATTTCCGATAAGATTGAAACATGGCGTACTTCCGATTTTGTGTCTCGACTCTCACTAGAAGGACTCTATTAAATACAAGATTATCGAAATTGAATTTCTATACGTATAAAAAGAAATTCATTATTATTAAATAATTGTTCGATAAGTATTCATTAATATATAAGTATTCATTTTTCCAGCATATAAACCATTTATATCGTTATGGGGATAAAATTGCGTACTTGTCGGTCCGAAATTTTTGTGGCTGGGTCCCACGGATCAATATTTCTGAAATTGTGAAAAATCAGAATTTATTTTAAATATTTTATGAAAAAAGATAATTATTATATAGTAGAAGAATCCGCAAGGAAATAAAATTTTGATATGTTTTTTATTATAATAGTTAAGATAATGAAACAAGAATTTTAAATTAAAAGACGGTTGGAGGTTAGAACAACAGTCCGTTTTCCGAAAAAGTCGCTGGGGAACTCAGCCACTAAAATTTCGGATGATATCTGTTCCGTGATACATGACTGTCATCTCGATCCCTTAATGAATAATTAATCGTGCGAGCTAGTATAAATCGTATACTGTGTGTATTCATAAAATACAACGTTTCGTATTATATCTAGCATTTTTCACGATTATGTTTCAGAAAGAAATGTGAAGAAAAGCGACACGTGACACGGCTACCTGTCTGTATGAATGGTATCACATGAAAATGGTGTCATAAAAAAGCAACGTTAATATAATTAAATACTCTCATGCAAATAACGCAATTCCTGCTTTTACAATTAATATAGTTTATATATAGTTAAGTAAAATTAATAATCTAATTAATTTTTTGTTTTCGTGTACTTTTCGTTATACAATCCGTATATAAAGTTAAGCGTATAATAACTTGAGGACTATTTGTCCATAATAAAAGAAACATTTTTCTTTTTTATTAATAGCTAGCCCATTTTATTGACTCTAATCATATATCTTACAGACATTGTTTATAAATAAAATATTTAGCCCTTTTATCTGTTCTGAATTTATTTCACGATGGTGAATTGCAGATGTGTGTTAGATATCCATTTCGAAAAGTTAACCGATAATTTCCAGCAAACGCTAAATAATCTTAAAATATTCATATAATGTTCCTAAAATCCCGAAAAAACATTCCAAGAATACTCCAAAATATTTCGAATATTTATGGAATGTAAAAGAAATATTCAAATGTCGGTTAAAAATTTCATTTGTGTATTGTTACATTTTCCGAGAATGTTCTATATATGTTCTATATATATTCGGCAAAATTTTAATTTTTCCAAAAATTCCAGGTCAGGTCGTCTGTGAATCAGTTTTTAATCAAAATTTTACTTTGGAAAACACATTAAATGCGTTTTCACCTTGAAGCCCAATTTTGGGACTCACTTCATAGACGAAGTGTTGCGCTCTTTATATTCTCTCCTAGGTGATTCTTGTTTACGAGTAAATTCTCTTCGCCGTGACCCTCTGTCGGCGGAGATGTGCTCACTAGCGATTTTCGTGAAATATACAAGGAATATTCACATAATATTCTGAATATTTCATCGACATTTGCACATTCTGTGACGGTTCTTTTACTGTTCCGGAACATTCAGTACATTGATAATACGAATCGAACTTTCTGTGAATATTTAGCGTTAGTTGGGTTGCATAATAATATAGATAATAATAGTATATATATTACATTATTCAGATGATATCTTCCTTCTCACGTACGACTTTGACGTGGTGGGAGGGCTTAGTACCCGAGGATATACACGAAAAGAATGGTTTTCCTCAAGTATCTAAAAATTTTCGGATCTGAATGATATATCTCCACATAGCAATGTATTTCCTTAGGATATCCTAATTTGATTAGATTGATCCCATTTTGATCCAAAACAACCATATGATTAGCTCAGGACATTTGTAATTATCATTGTACTAATATAAAAAATTGGATATCGTATTTTGATCCGAAAAATTTTGATCTCTATAAAAATTTTGATAAATTGCATATTTCAACTTTCGACACATATATGTCATATACATTTACGTATTTTACGTATATTATAGAGACCAGAGTTTAACATCCTAAAAAACATGGACGTCCACTGTACAAAGACGGGATGAAATTTAGTCATCCAGAAACATGATATCTAAACGATGATGTCCTATGGACGTAGAATAAGCAGACATATTTATAAACATCCTTAGTATAGCCTCTAAGTTTATCTTCTAAGTTTCTTCAGGTACGTACTCTGGATGTTTGAAAATCCCTCGACATCTATAGGATGTATGTACCTAGGAGCAATTTTTACTGTGTGGATCTAGATAAATTTTTAGATACTTGAGTATCTAAAATCGTTCTCTTCGTGCAAAAATCCAACGACGGGGAAGCTAACGTACCTTCGTCGCCGATTTAATTGAAAGTAAACTAACTGACGCGAACGCGCGTCGTGTCGCGCGGCATTTGCTTCGAGAGTGCCGTTAAAGTTATCGAACTAATGTACATTTCACAAAATCCATTCAATGAAATTCTATTATAATTATAATTAATTATAATTAGTCCGTGCGCGAGCAGTGTATTATTCGCGAGTGTTTTAAGCGAGAGTCCTGTGCAAGAGGATGTCAATCCAATTCTGAGAGGAGGAGGAGGTCTGGGAGAGACATTGCTGGCACCGGTGGAGAAATCTTGCGGTAAATATTATTTTTTACTTGTGTAAAATTAACTTTTTTTTGTTTGTTCTTGAATTATATTATTTGACAATGATTTAAAAATAATTAGATAAAAGGAGAGTTACTTAAAAATTACTTTAAAATGTTATACAAATTTATTCTTGCTAAGATCTTTATATAGTTTAAATATTTTTTCGATACGTTCCACCAAATCTAAAAATCTGAACAAAATATGGAATATAATTTATGATAAGATTTAACTGCTGAATTGTTTTAGAAGTGATCAAATATTCGGATCATATAAAAAATGCGATTTAAAAAATTCTTGAATTTTTAAAAACAGAATTTTGAGCTAAGAAGGACAAAAAAATTGTTACTCTAATCTTTCTGATACTCTTTATATTTATGATTTTTTTTTTAAATCTCTCTCTCTCTCAGTTTAGATTTAGTGGAGAAAAAACTAATGAAAAATCATATTTTTTCAATATCTCGAAATGGCGTGGTTCTTTTAGGATAAAACTTCGTGCAAAAATATTTTTATTTGAGTGTTCATTTTGCTCTCTGTAGCGATGGATTACGTGCAGGGCCCGAAATCTCCTCTTTGTCCTGCTGTATCCTTTATATCAATTGTCGATAATGTCATTGTTCTTCAATTATTCTCAGACTCTCCGAATCCATTGATAGTCAAGAAGATTTTCCCAGGGCTGGTCATCTTTAATAGTATCTCGTTAGTGTCTGTATCTCTTATAATCATTTAAAACTTAAACGTTAATAGTCACGCAAATTTCCGTAAGATCGGCCGTCTTTAATAGTATCTTGTCGGTGACATTGGCAATTTTAAACTTCTATATTTTTTAGAATCCGAATTTGTATTTAAACATTTTTTTTTAATTTTCAGTCATGATTCTTAATTGGAACATCAATGACGTTCTTCATAATTTTTCATAGATTAGAAAAAGAAAAAATATTATAGTAAAAAAAATATGTTTTTGATTGCCTCTATACTGAAATGATATGAATATATAAGAGTTGAAACTTGATAAAAATTTTTCTTTCAGTGAGGCCTGACAATCAACATGTAGCAAGTTTAATTTGATTTAGATGCACTTTTCATACACATATCCTGTTACATCCTTCACAAAGTAAAAAATATACATATTATGGGGGAAAGAATAAGACATTGACGGAAAAACGACGACGGCGCTGACGCGCGAGCGAATAAACTCGCTGCAGGGCGACTCGGATCGACTCACGCGATTGGCCGGTCAGTCACAGAAATTCAATTCCCGCTCCTTCTTTCTCTCATCTCTCTTCATTCCTCCAGTCAGAGCGGCAAACGTACGAGCAGGCGAACGAGCGAGTGAGATAGACGTCGTTTCCCAAGGGAAGCTCGTCTGGATAGTATCTACCGACCGACAATTCAGTTCGTCGACGGCGTTGCTCTCGCATTTATGATCGTTGCGCATTATTTTCGTCGTGAATTGTAACGTAAACACCCGTGTGTGTCATCCATTTTTCTCGTTGTCGTAAAAACCGGTTAAAAACGCACCGGGAGAACGCCGGAGGAGCACGGAGGAGAAGAGCAAAGGTGTCGGAAGCCAGAATCAAGGAGTGGACTGCTTCACTGTTCTATCGTAGCCTGTAGGCACGATCGCGGTTCGTGTAACCACGCTAGGCCACGCTGCTGTCCACGCGAGTGGTGCACGTTGAACGATCGATTTGGAATCTAGGTAGGTACGTGGATCGTATGCGCATGGATCACATTCGCCAGACGCGACGATAACTAGGATGAACGGAAAATCGGTACCATGCTCTATGTCGGAATTTTCGATGAATCACAACAACCCACAACAATCCGCATTGCACTCGTCCAAAAGAAACTCGTTCTCGCATCAGGAAAGAAATAAAGAAATATCATTAAATAAAAGATCTTCGCGAGCAAAAACGTTTCTTCCCCTACAGCACAAAATTGCACAAAAATTGCAGCAACATTGCAGTAATATTGCAGTAATATTGCAGTAATATTGCAGAGATTTTAGAGCGATATTGCTGCAAATTTTGCGCTGTATGGGTTACGTTTCTTGTTAACATTGATTACGTGAATTTTTATACGGATGGAAAAATGGGATATGTCCTTTCAAGATAATACAAGTTAGACACGTCGGGAGTAAGCTGATGTTCCAGTATAATAGAGCTAAAGTAAGTCCGTAAATGAATGGTTAAAATCGATTTCCTACGTTCTACTCTCTTGTTGTTTACAGATTTATCTCTATGTCCTATTACATCGGAAAATCAGCTTGATCTCGATATGTCTTACAGCCTTACCACTACTGCTACTGCCCATTGTAGACGAACCTTAAGGGAGCATTTATATTGACTGTAACTGTATGCCGTAATGCCCATAATCTACAAGGATTGACTAATCACAGTCAAGTATTCTCCTCTTATTCGACAGTAAGAAAGGAATACTCGAAGGTGATTGATCAATTTATACAGATTATGGCATACGGTTATAGGCCAATATAAACATTCCCTAAAGCTTGTCGAAGCGTTAAAGAAGTGTGAACGATGAGTTTTAATGCTTCTTAAACACTTCATTGACTTTCCATTGATTCCTTGTGGTTTTGAATATTCATACACGCTCCCCGAAACTCTCCCCAAACGCTCCGTAAAGTGTGCATGAAACACATCTGTTACGTTCTTCCTATACTTTTTCTTCCAATCGACGTAGTTGTTTAATTCTCTTTTAAAACATTATCGCATCACAAAATTGTGTGACTTTACTTTATTCAAGTGTTATCACAAAGAATTAAAGAAGTAATAGTATAAAATAAAAAAAATTTAATTTAAATAGAAAATTTTTTTAAGTAAAACACCTTGTGCTGCTATATCTCGAAATATATCGTATAATATAATACGTTATGAAAACGAAAAAAATTTTAGTTTCATTCAATTGAACATTCAAATTAAATTCATTATTATTTTCTAATTGTTTTTATTGTTTTCTTTATTCGATCTAGCAGCGCCAAGTGTTTTACATAAAAAATTTTTCTATTTAAATTAAATTTTTTTATTTTATACTGTTACTTTTTTAATTTTTTGTGGTAACATTTGAATTGAGCAAGGCTCAGTCAATTTATCATATAATATTTTGTCATTGGTAATATTTTGAAAGAGAATTAAATAACTATTACTATGTTGATTGGAAGAAAAAGTGTAGGATTTAATTCGGCGCTAATTATTGATATCAAATCTTTTATATAAATGTTACATATCTTTAGAGTTAAGTAAATAATAAAGATAGTACTTAAGTTTTAATTTTTAATTTGATAGAATATATATTACAAAATATAGATTAGATAAGGAAGTTTTTTACAGCAAAAGATAATTCTTCCAGAAACATAACTAGTAGACATTATTATTGTGGACAGAAAATCAATACTATCTTTTAATATATTTACAAGTGATGTCTAATTGAGGTGTATCACAAATGTTGGCATGTTATTAAATGTGCAACACTTGTATACAGGATGGAACAAAAGTACCAGAACCCCTAAATATCTCAAAAAATATAAGTTTTCAGATAAAAGTTGTAGGATTTAAAAGATTTTTTTATTAATCTTATCAGTTTGACCTTGGATAGCGTCGCCAATGTGAAGTCGAGGTCAAATCGATTTTTTAAAATGGACTCCCATTTTTCATTGCATATTCTTGTAATTTATCTCGAGAGCTTTTTAAAACACTAATAAAATATTTTTCCATTAACTATTATATTTTTTGAGTTATAAGATTTGAAAGTTATGGTACCTCCAGTATTAGCAGTATCTGTAGTTTACAACTGATGGTTGAAACTTTTCAAATGTTGTTCAGAGTCATGATCTTGACATCGTATGTCAAAGTCAAGGTTTTTGGAGGTTGTTCCCCTTTGTTTTATTTGTACACTAAAAATGAAAATAATAGTAACATCCTTAAAAGACTATAATTTTGACAAATGTTATCAAGGTCATAACTTTGAATAACATTTGAAAGTTTTAAGGGAATGCTGGAGTAACCAAATTATCATATTACAGTCGTATAAAAATCTTCGAATTGATTGAACGGAATAAAAAATCCTTTTATAGGATTAAAGTAGACGCAAAATTAGGAGGTGGTGCAGCCTTGTACTAAAATCGAAAAAAAGTTAATAAATTTGTTAACATTCTTTCGATTTTAGTATAAAATCCACTGCACCACCTCCCAATTTTGCGTCTACTTTAATCCTGTAAAAGGATTTTTTATTCCGTTCAGTCAATTCGAAGATTTTTATAGGACTGTAATGTGATAATTTGATCACTCCAACATCCCCTTAACCACCATAGATAATGCCAATACTGGCGGTACGGTAACTTTCATTCTTTGTAACTCAAAAAGTAGTTAATGAAAAAATATTTCGTTAGAATGTTTTGAAAAGTTATCGAAAAAAAAAAAACTAAAAATGTATGAGTTTTTATTTTTAAAAATCCATTTGACCGAATCTTAGCGACGCCACCCAAGGTTAAACTGATAAGATTAATAAAAAATCTTTTTAAACCCTGCAACTTTTATCTTAAATATTTTTCTGTAAAACGTATATTTTCTATTGATTTCAGAGGTTCTGGTACTTTTGCCTAACTCTGTATATTTATAACATATAACTACAATGGCTCTCGACACTGCTGATATCTCTCAAAATTTATATCTACAATAATATTGTGTGTGGATTCATATCTATTTCAGTCCATAAAAAATCAAATATGTCGGTGCTAGATATGGCAAGAAATGTAAACATTTTTTTTCGATTTCTCTGAAACGGAGCAAAAACGAGCATATGTCTATAGGACTTTTTTTCTTAGTTTTTTACTCCTCTACACGCTCCCGAAGTTTTGCCATTTAATTTGGAAACACCCTGTATATTCGAATAATTTAATAATCTGAACTCGGTCGTAAATGTTTAATGTTTGTGTAAAACGTTACATGCATTTAATTATTTGTTTTTTTTTTCACTATGTCAAATGTTCGCATACTCGATCTATTGTACTATACTGTACTAAATTGTATCTGTGTTCGATGAAAATATAATGCGACGTAACATCAATTGTTCGATTAAGAAAAAATTAACTTCTAATTTATAAAAGTCTTTCTTGCATTATCATCTTAAAATTATATAAGTTGATATAAATAATATATCTATCTATATATATTCATTGGATAATATAATTAATTCATGACAAACTTCTAGCGAAAATTGTTGCTGTATTTTTCGAGCTTAGACTAGGTACAACACTTCTCATACTTATCTAATGGAAAATTCGATCGATTGCTTCGGACATATTATTCTTGCATTCGCTCAATAACTGTTTCAACATTGTTGAAAATTTAACGAGACGCGTCCATCAGCAATGTCGCGCATTTGTGTTTTGGACGTCGCAAGTTCAGAATATCCGTCGTTTTTAAATCACGTGGATAGTACAAAATACAAGGTATAAAAAAATTGTTAATTTACTTTGTGTGTAACAATTATCAATGACGAAAATCGATATTTTATTAAAGATAATCTATCACTCGCACGATTCGCATTGCGCGCTTCCACGAGAAAATTTTATCCATGGATAAAACCTGTCAGAATAAAGGTATAAAAATAAGTGTCGCAAAACAAGAAGACTTGACGTATGTCATCGTGACAGATGTTGCACTTACAAAAGGCTCTTTTAGCCATATAAACGGCGACAAATAGAGATCCGGCCGGTTCTGCCAGATCTTCTCATTATAATGCTGTACGGGAGGTTAAGGTGTCCTCACGCCGAGCCGTATAAGAAACTGGATATACCGTCAATATAAACAGGATATCTTTTAAAGACGTTTAATACAAAGGTGAACGTTTAGATAAATCAAGATATCCAGATCAAATAAATAATGCGTTTGTGCCATAAGAAATAATAACTAATGAATACAATTAAGTATAACTAGAAACAAATATAAAATAACAAAAAAGTTATAATACACGCAAAAATATTGCCTAAATTTATATACAGGGTGTCCCATTTTAAATAATGCATTAAGATTTCTCGAAAATTATGGTAGATACGGAAAAATATTTCAAACAAAAGTTGTATGGTTCGGAGGGGGACATAAGAAGGTACTATTGATTTGACCTTGGGTGGCGTCGCCAAGGCCAGATCAAGATCATGTCGATTTTTTTTAAATGGAACCCCTTATTTTTCATTACATTTTCTTGTAGCTCACCTTGAGAGCTTTTCAAAACACCATAACAAAATATTTTTTCGTTAAGTATTTTTCGAGTTATAAGGCTCGAAAGTTACAGTACAGCCGGCATTAGCATTACGCAAGTTGTCCGACCGACGGCTAAAATTTCTTGAATGTTGTTCAGGATCATGTCCTGGATAACATTTGTCAAGATTAAGGCCAATGGAGGTTGTACCTCTTATTTTCATTTTTACATAGAAATGAATTTTTAGTGCAAAAATGAAAAGAGAAATAATCCTTATAACTCGAAAAATACTTAACGAAAAAATATTTTGTTATGGTGTTTTGAAAAGCTCTCAAGGTGAGCTACAAGAAAATGTAATGAAAAATAAGGGGTTCCATTTAAAAAAAATCGACATGATCTTGATCTGGCCTTGGCGACGCCACCCAAGGTCAAATCAATGGTACCTTCTTATGTCCCCCTCCGAATCACACAATTTTTGTTTGAAACATTTCTCCGTTTCTATCATAATTTTCGAGAAATCTTAATGCATTATTTAAAATGGGACATCCTTATAACGCAATTATTTTTAGTTAATATGAAATAGAGAATAGTATCGTCATTGTGAAACAATCTTTAGATATCCATATATCTATATATATTCGCACATACCGCATGTCTTTGCAGTCTGTTGTTCAACAATAAAGCCGGTCGTCAAGTTCCTAGGATCATGTTATGAGACACGAGAAGTATAAGGAATATCTAAGAATTCCATATGGAGACGCGAAAATAAAACGAAAGGTATTGCCAGTGTATCGTAATGTGTCAACTCTCTATAACCTAATATTTTCTCATGTTTGAAAAAAATACATAACGCATAACTAGTAAATACTGATGAATTAAAAAATAATTTTAAATGATTTAATATTTTAATGTAAAAAAAGATTTCTAATCTCTAAGTCACAATGGACGATAATGTATAACGTTGCATATAGTATACATGTGTAGAGGAAAAATACGGTTATAGAATACCATTTTGTTTTATTGAAATAACTTAGTAAATATTTATGTGACATAACTACTTTTAGTATAAGTTTGTTAATCATACAGTATTATGTATAATATGCTTAAGTATGACTTTACATGTCAGATATATGCACACATTTCGTTGCCAAATTTAGTTCAATTATATCATTTAAAAGCAACGTTCAATACCTTCAAGCTAGAATCATGTAATTAAAATATAAGTAAATCATATTATCACAAACTAATTGTTCCAAATCAATACGTGATTTTTTAAAACACGTAATTTGAAAAATTACATGATATTAGAAATAATTTTTTATCTATCATATTTTATGTCATCGAATTTTAAATAATTAAATGATGGGAATAGAAAAAAAAAACATTACGTGTGACTTTTCAGATTATGTAATGTGAAAAAATTACGTACTGATTTGGAAAACAATCCGTTACGTATGATTTTTGTATTTTAATTACATGATTTCGTTTGTGACGTGATTTTTTTCAGTAGAGTTGTCAGTAACAACGTTTCAAAAATGAAAAATCAATTTGGCGCGCATTTTGGTAGGAAAGCGAAATTATACGCGATAGCGTCGCGATGCCAAGTGCATAAAAATACAAAACAAGCTGCTTGACCGCTTGACGTGTGAACGTCATTGCGTATAAGTATGTCTTTATCTGGAGTTTTGACATCAACAAAATTTAGAATAAAACTAACTTACTCAGAAACTAAAACTGCAATAAAAATCTAAACACACTTTTATTATATAATGTCATCGGTATCTTTCGATTGCGACTAGTCCGAATAAAATTGATGCAGCCGACATCGAGATTTGGAGATCGAGCCCCGAAAAGGGACCATTTCAGATTTTCAGATTTTTTCACAGTCGTACGTGTGACATGTAAAGCGATTTGCTGCCTTTCACAATGTCTTTATTCAATTAATATTACATTAAAATTAGCGATATAAGTAAATATTAATACACATACATTTGTAATAATTATCAATGTACATGAGATAAACAGAGAAAGAGAGAGAGAGAGAGAGGGCGGGGGTTGTGGGAACATGAGAGTGTAAAAGAGAGAAAGTAAGGGCAAGGGAAAAATGAGAAAAGGCAAGAGAAAGTATAGGCAAGAGAGGGCAGAAGAAGGCGAGAGAGTACAAGAGATGGAAAAAAAGAGTGAAAGGATGGAAGCGAGGGAGGCAATTAATTTTAATTTTTTATTTTTATATATTATTAATAACCTAAAAAATATATCATCAAATACAAATTATTATTATTATTATTATCATTATCTCTTTATTTTTAGAAGATTTAAATTCTATGTTATTATATGTATTTTTAAAAATTTACAAAAAGCAGTGAAATCCCTAAAAAGAACCTCTATAAGAGAAAAAATATACGCCGTGCATAATAAAGGTATCGAATATTACATTCCTTTTAATAAAAAACAGAAATAAAAACAAACACAACAGTACGAAATAAATGTAATTATCCAAGTATTTCATAATGTAAGACTTATAAGATAGATTGAAAGTGACTAAAATGGTTAACTGTATTATAGTGAAGAAAACGGCATATATTTTTTCTTTTTTAGAGATTTTTTTTTTAGAATCAACAATATTTCAGTCATCTCCATTTCTCATTTCTTTGAGTTCACAGTTTATTTCAACGATTTCAGCAATTTATTTCAACCAGGGATGTGCGCGAAAAGAACAATTTTTAATTTAACTGAATGCTGATGTAATCATCGTTACATAATTGCGGTAAAACAAAGATGAAAATTACGTGTCAACTGACGCGACAGACTGAATTATGTTGATTGCCGATACGTGCGTGTCAAGAAACGGAGGGAAAAGTGTCGAGCGTATCGGTTACATCATCACATTGCAACGCGTAAGACAAGTAGGAAGATCCATTGACTGCACTTCGAAGTGTAAATTTTCAACGCATTGTGATATATTAATAAGTAATTAATTATAATTTGTAAATAACTAGGTGAGTTTACGGATATGTACGGAATTGTTTATCGAAGGTACGATAGTTTTGAAATATGGTTTTTAAGAGGAAACGTCGATTCGTGCAAACATATTCTTAACAAGTATCATATATGATTCCAAACAACTCAAATCAAAACACCGATATTTAAATTATGCAAAAGTATTAATACTTAGATGACATCGTCACAATATCTAAGGTATTTATGAATATAAAGATTGGAATTGGAACTACCGATAGTCATCAGTTACTCGCGATGGAGTATATTTTATTCTTAACTCCAGTCGCGACTGTGCCGCTCAAGACTCCGTAATCGTTAGTCCGTGAACGCGAGTGCTTGCGAGATCGCTTCTTGTTTTTGTTCAGTTGAAAATCCTTCGTTTCTCTACCGAAAGGTCTCCCGTTGAATCCGTCCACATTACATACACAATCATATTTAAGTAACTTATCATTAGTAAATAATTCTCATAATTCTTAAATGATTTTATTTTTTACTTTCTCAAGCAGTCGCACAAACGTCTTTCTTTATTAAATGAAATCTACAGTTTATATCTTGTAATCTTCCAAATCAATTTACCAGTGTTAAAGTCTGTTTTGTTGTACTAATCATAATCGTGACGATGGTAGTATTTCAGCAGTCAACAGAACGGAGCTGCCATCACAACGATTACTTCACATGTGGACATCGCCGTCGCGACTCAGGATCGGCCGGGCACCTAGGAAAAAGATATAGCCTTCAGCTGTACCATCAACCGCGCTTAGTGAAGAATGGAGAACACCGATGGATCCAGAAGAAAGCTTTCTTTTCTTAGTTTTGGTAAACGAATATCGGTGAGTAATTGACGAACAATTAATATATAGCATAAACGTGAAAACCACCCCGAAAATAAATCAAAAGAAAACCGTCTCGGCTTGTATAGATATGCCCCAGTGTATCTATAACGGTGTATCGGATGATTTAATAGCGATACGTCGATAAACGATATTCCATATCGGGATTGATATACTCTTAGACTACTGCGATGAATACATCACTTACAATTAGAGTCCGATCGAAATTTCGGTTTCGATTTCGATTTGTTTCGGTGAAAAAACAGAATTTCGATTTGACTTTGGTTTCGGCCAAAATAAGAAAAAATTTTGGTAAGTAAACTGAAACTGTACAAATTGTAACGCGCTGACAAGCATTCGAAAAACTGTTATCATCGGCTGATCGGTGCCGATTGCTATAAACCACGCCAGCGCTATTCTTCCTTTATCCTTTTTTACTCACCAAGTCGCTACATATCTAGTATCTAAACTTACTGATAATTCATATAGAAAATTCCTTATAATTTAAGGAATAATAAGATAATAATAAAATCTTATTTTTAAAAGGGTACATATTAATATAAATTTCATTTTAATATAAATAAACATTTTAACATAAATAAATTTCACATATTTTGATATTTTCGAGGGATTTTCTGAAAAATCATGTTTGTAAGATTTATCAAAAAATTTTAGTCTGTTTGCATCTTTATAAAAGCGCTGAAAAAAACCTATAATTTTTCTAGAATTCTTTAGCGCGTATACAAAGTTAGCCCTTCAGTTTTAGAGTTAATAGAGAAGGTGGTATTATGGCACTTCATTTACTTTTTGTGTAATAACTTGATTAATAATCAATATTTGAATTTAAAACTTAACAATTACATTTATTAAAATGTTATTCAATCGGTTCTAGACTCAAAGTTACGAAATATTTATTACATAGGACATTATTTATAAAAATGTAGCGACATTGCATTAATGACTCGAAGAGAAACAGGGATGGTACTTCGACCTCCTACAAAAATGGATTAAAACAATTGGTTTGGTTACACACACACACGCACGCACGCGCGCGCACACACACATACAAAATTAACAAAAAAGTAAAACATTTTGGAATGTATTGGTCACTGTTTCAAATGTCTTAAGACAATTTTCAGAACATCAAACCCTAGATCGCAGGCCTGTATCTGGGAGAAAAAACCGTTCTACCATGCCCTGAGACAGAGAAATGGATTGTTTAGCTATTCAGAGAAAATCTCAATTTATCGTTGCGTGATGTGGCAAAAATAGTAGGTGCATCACAACTTGTACACCTACTTTACACCTACTTTTTTGCCACATCACGCAAAGATAAAATGGAATTTCTCTTAAACAATCCGTTTCTCTGTCTCAGGACATGCAGGGCTTTTTCTTCCAGATCCAGGCCTGCGATCAATAGTCTAATATTCTGGAAATCATTTCAAAACATCGTTTCAAACATTCTCGAAACAGTGGACGTGGCCAGTTATAATTTTCTTGCAAGCTTTCTTACACACATATCTGAATACTCCATTCGTGTGTGCGTAAATGACTTACGAACATCTTTTTCGCGCCATTTTTTCAATTAAGTCACGTGAGGCCTATTCGACGCTCATCTTTCACGCATACCTGTTAGCCAACTTTGTGCCAAATATGAATATTCTACAATATCGTACATTTGAAGAAATATTATGAGCATTTCTCTGTGTACGGATTTTTTACGATTTCATGATACGAGTTCATGCTTTAATATATAAATAAACCTTTATATATTACATACTGCCCAAAGCGAACAGAGTGTTAGTACAAGTCGAGCAAAACTGTTTGTAAAATAATAAATTTAATTATTAAATAATTTTGTAATTTGTCTTATTTCTCAAAAAAAGTACAATAAGTGAAGAGTACGCTGTTTTCCGACCTCGAAAAGAGTACATGTACTTTTAAAAGAACACGGTTGGTAACTTTATATTGAATACAAAGCCTATTCTGTTTGGTAGAACTTTTGCACCAATTCATCTTTCTTCTTCGTTTTTCCTCCTGAAGAGAAAAGGAAGAAAGATGAACTGGTACAAAAGTTCAACTAAAAAGAATAGGCCTATGGAAACGGTACGTATACCTATGCCATTTGCATACGCAATTCTTTTCTCGCTTGTCTGTTACATCGAAGCAAATGCAAAGAGAACAGTCCCTCTGTCACAGTGAGTTTCTTGTGACGTAAATTCCCACTAGCATGATCATCGAAGATAATCTCATATAAACGAGCGATTAATGCGGCGAATTTATCGTGTGGTATTGAAGAATTGTCTGACAAGAAAGACCCGTCAACTGCTAGATGCTGATCCCAGCAAGTGATATATTGTTGGAAAGCACTCACCGAGATGATCATAGATATACGCATAAGTCGTTGAGCCTCCCTCCCAAACTCCAGTATGATATACAGAGTGTGCAACATTGCGGATTCACGGAAATAGGGTGATTCCTAGATATAATCCTTGTCAGGTTAGTGTAGATTATATCCGGGAGTCACCCTGTCACTGAGGATCCGCAACGTTGTTGTACACTCTATAATAGTGGAGTATTCGTTCGGGAAGCAACGATTCATATATCTGTCACCTCGGTGCGTGCTTTTGTAATAAAAATTGCAATAAAAATCAATTAATAAAAAATTAATAACCTAATCTAACCCATCCTATCCTATGCGATACTTGAGCGCGCCCACCTCATGGTTGCGTATATGTGTGCGTATAAGATGTAAGATTGACTGTAACCTTCCTGTTTTCATTTATATACTGCTCTGAAGCTGTAGACATTCATGGAAAAATTCTATGGAAAATGGTACCACGGACATTAGATCATTCGCAGAACGTACCACATCAATCGCAGTACGTTTGAGATTGTTCTGAAATTATCGCAATTATATTTTTGCGATACTCTCAGATTATTCTTAGTATCTCAATGTGCTGTTAGGCAAATCATAAGTCAAGGCGTTTAGCAGAAAATTAGATATATAATGGGGGAGGGGGCTGATTTAATGTTAAGCTGATCATCTCCATATAAAAAACGAATGTCTAATACATAAATTGAAAAAACAAGTTCATCATAATTATGTAAGTGCTAATTATAGGTGCTCTAATGAACTACAAAGATACACCTAAATATATAATATTATAGTATTTATTAAATTATTAAATTCAACCATCTCTCCAATCTGATAACAGTATATTAGAATATTAAACTCCGCGTTGTCTTCGGTAACAAAATACTCCTCTGTTAATGTATCTAATATTAAAATATTAAATCGCGCCGAATTAGGTATTCGTTCGATTTAGCAGAAATTCACACAAAAACGTCGACAGCGCGATCAGTTTAGAAGAGTAAAGTCGTGTTAAAAAATTAAGTTCGCCTATGTTTTTAGACTTGAAATATTATATTTTTAATATACTATTAAGATATCAAATCGCAAAATTAGATGATCGTTCGATTTAGCAGAAACTTAAATTGAAAGATCGACGTTCAAGATCAAGTTCCTAATGTCATTGCTCAACCGAACGAGCACCTAATTCTGCGATTTAGTACCTTAATATAGTATATTAAAAATCGAATATTTCAAGTCTAAAAACGTAGACTCATTTAATTTTTTAACGCGACTTCACTCTTGTTAGCTGGTCGCGCTATAGATATTCTCGTTCAAATTTCTACTAAACCAAACGAACACCTAATTGGGCGATTTAATATTTTAATATTACATTAACAGAGGAGTATTTGGTCACTAAAAATAAAGCGGAGTCTAATATTTTAATATAAGTTATCTTTTATATAGATCAGACTAAGAGAAATAATTGATTTTCATAATATTTGATAAATATACTGTAATATATTTCGGTGCATCTTTGTAGTTTTTTAGAGCACCTAATTTTGAAATATATTGGAATTTATTTATCTCTGAAAGGGATTAATTTAATAGGAATCATTTCATCGGCATTTTGAGGTGATGCATTCACTTCTCATACAACACACTTTATTCGAGGGATATTCTGATAATGTCCCTAGAATGTAAATACGTCTTCTGAATGTCTTTAGAATGTCCAAGGTGACTTATTGCACATAATGGCGGAGTTCCCGTCTCGTGATCTGAGATCTCGACCAATCAGAAATTGAACTCATTTGCAGTGTGAACGAGACATATGAATTTCTACAAATAAGCTCAAAACTTGATTGGTTGATCCCCTTACTATTTTTAACTTACTGTACATCTGCCGGAATGAGTTACTTGTTTAATTTCACCATGGAGGTGCTGTGTATGGGTTTTATTATATTCTAGCATAAAACATGGTGACAAGACTAACTAAACAAATTTAATCGCGTTTTCTACTGTGTTATTGTTCAAATCGGATGTAAGCAGTAATTTTCGAATAAGTTACAATGATCCATATTGCACTTACATGCGAAATGTTGCGCATTGTATGTACAAAGGAACAGAGACCCGCTTTGCAAAATAGTGTGCGAATTATTGCGTTTTATCGCAGCTATCTTCCGACTCCGACATAGTTTCGTAAAAGCGAGATAAAAACGACCTCGAACAGGACTGATTGGCCTAATTGTTGACGGTCACGGGTCAACAACCATTTGACACTGTGTGTGGCGCGCGCGGATCGCACGACACAAATTGGAAACGCGAAACGGCGCTGCGGCACGTGACTTCGATCGGAACATCGGAAGGAAAGTTGCCGTGACTTCCACGTTGCCACGCTAAACTGCTATATATATATATATGTATATATTCGTATTGCTGTTCTTTATAGTGCCGGACAGTTGTAAATTCCATATTAGCGACCAAGACCGATCGAATGTCGTCAACATGACCACCATGCGATGTATACGGTTATTATGTAAGCTCGAAGAATTGATTCCAGATGTACTTATTACTTCGAATATGATCATCGTTAATAGATCCTATATTAGGATCTAATTAGTCGCGAATTCTTGATCTTTATCTAGAGTTGGTAAACTTACTTTATAAAAATAACTTGTTACCATTACTGATTTGAAAAGTAACTTATTGTTACCATTATTCAAAAAGTAAAGAGTTGTTACAATTTCCGTTCTTTTTTCAATGATTTTCGATAGCTCTTTTTTTATAGAATGGCATTCTATTATCCTAGACATTAATTGACCAATTCAACACGAGATTTATAGTGGTTACGATGGTTGTAGTTGATCGCAACATAGTCAAACATAACGTTTTCTTCTTTCAAAATTCGCTTATGCACAAATAAGAAAATATAATATCGTTTCCAATTTGTTACTGAAAAAAGGTAATTGTAACGCTAATGAAAACGTTATACTTTTAATTTGTAATGTTAATGATAACAAGAGTTACTTTTTTGGAGTAACAGTAACAAAAATAATCATTTCGTTTATCCTTACTTTGTACAATATATGTGTACAGAAAACGTGCATATAAGTGAGTTTCAAAAGAAGAAAATGTTATGTTTAACTATGTTGCGATTAACCATAACCATCATAACCACTATAAATGTCGTGTTGAAAACTGGTCAATTAGTGATTAGAATAATTAAATGCCATTCTTGTAACGCGTTGCTTCCTAATCCTATCTTTATCAATCGCAGACCTATTATTCCTTCTTTGTTATCAAAATTTGTCTCTAATGACATCTCGGCAAGTTCTTGAACGATACTGGTTTTTCGATTCGTGAAAGGCCACGATTAGTTTCGTCCTACTGACCTGGATTGAGCGATCGAACAAGCAAAGTGTCGCCTCCTTTTTGCTCCTACAGAGCAGGAAGTCGCCTAATAGAAACGCAAATTGGACGATACGCTGAAATTTGATTCGATGTGTGCTCTATTTTCTATCTTTTCTTTTTTTTTTAGATATTAACTGCAATTAAAAAATGGGTTAACGAAAGAAATAGATTTGCTTCACTTGGTACTTCTTGTACAGTAACACTCTCGTAATTCATGTTGCACATATAGACGATTAAAACATTAACATTTGCCGACATGCCATTCAAGCGCTTACGCAAGGTCGGAAGCCGCAAATTCGATTATCAGCGCGGTGTCAATCGTATCCTCGCAATCATATAGCTCAATCGTTGCTAGCATTGTCAGTGTACAAGTTGCCCATTTACGTTGGAGCGCGTAAAATATCCGAAATTCCTCTCATGTTTGCAACAATCCCGAAGGTAGGGGACTATGACTTTCCGTAATAACATATGGTAGCCATAAGATGCGATCCCATCTATTTCTTTTCGACCGATGCGGCAGGTCATTCAGTTGATTACGCAACAATTGTATCGAGTCTCATTTATAGATTTCTTTTATAAAGGGAATAATTTTGAACTAAACTATGTAGATAAGTGTAACTCGTCAAAGCATCTTATGGCACGTTTACACCAGAATTTGTTTTTGGCTAACAATCATTAAAACTGCCACTTGCGATATTGTGATTGATGGGATAAGAAAAAAAGATCTATATATATGGATACGGATTATGCAGTTGCTGCTGTTGTTACTGCAAAGTGATCGTTGATTTAAAGTCCTAGATCCGTATTCAAAACGTTAATTTCTATAATATGCGTAACGTGAAGTATAGCATGTCAACATGCTAACATCGTTGTGAGCGCGTTCTGAATATGGGTCCTAGTATTTAAAATCTGTATACATATATGTATATATCTCGATTATGTAACTTTTTCCTTAGGGAGGAAACATAAACAGCAAAAACTTTTTATATAGTGTGCGTGCGTGCGTGCGTGCGTGCGTGTGTGTGTGGTGTGGGTGTATACGCGCGCGCGCATGCGCACATATACAAAAAGTTTTTACTGTTTATATACACACATATATATATATATGTATATAGATATACATACATAAAAACTTTTTGTTTCCGCTTCAGAAAAAAGTTACAAAATCGATATTCCGAAAAATATAATGATACATGAAAAATTTTTCAGGAAAAAAATTCACAAATCATTAAATGTTCATACGTCTTCTCCATCTCTATTTCTCGCATATTCCCTCGAGATCAGTCGCCCTACATTTCCTAATTAAGTTCAAGGTTGAACTTGTATTTAATTCCTGGTGAAAATAAAACCTAAAGTAAGAAAGAGTAACTAAGTAAATAGTGAAAGAGTAACAGAAACATCAACGAAATCCATAAGAGGCGTAAATTAGAACACAGAACGTAAAGGAAGTATCAACTAAACGTTAAAGAAACATAAATAGAGCGTAGATGAGCTTCGGCAAGCACGAGCAGAAAATTTGTCGAATATAAACGGAGTGTATTTAAGCTGTACAACGAACGTAAACGCATTATTATTAAGCTACACAACGAACTTAAACGGAGCGTTGTCGAACTGTTAAACGAACGTGAATGAAATGTGATCGACTTTCACGGGAAATGTATGATAATATTTTAAAATGTATTTTATTTACTCGGTAAACATCATACGGAATTACGAATAATTTTTTCGAGGTATTTATGTCGATAGTAAAATATTTCAAGGTATTTATGTTGTAAAAACGCGAAAGGTTTGTTCGCGTTATATGTTTCAAATATGCTGCTTCTATCATAGTTGCTACTTACTTCAACGCGCACGTCAGTGGCATTCGCAAGGCGATTTGCGCACGAGTTTGCTTAATAATAAAACAACAATCACCGGTCAGCATGTGGCATCCTTTTGCGTATAAGGCAGATATTAGAGGAAAAAAAAGAATAGTGTTAACGCTCCTGTTACGAATTCTTTATTTTAAGAAGGTATGTGTTTTATTATGTTACAAAATTATTATGTATTTTTACAATAGTGATTAACGGTGATTAACAGTAGGTCGAAAAAAATGTATAGATTAGGCAGTACATGCAGATTAATTCTTTTGAATCAACTTTGTGCTATCTCTGCACGTGCCGCCTGATATATATATTTTTTCGATCTACTGTTAATCACCGTTAAGCTGATTCTACAATGAGTCGGTAGTCGGAAATCTTAAGTCTACCAGTCTTAACCTAAATAGATGACTATGATTTTTCGCATCTACAAGTTGTTAATTATAAGTTGTACACGAGTCGTTTAGCTCGATTAATGAGAAGAAACAAAGTCGAATTTGGACAATCTTAAGAAAATCGGTAGTCTTAGTCGTACAAGTTGACCAACTTCACCGATAAGACTCAGGACTAACCCACTAATCGACTCAGCATAAGTCACTGTTATAAAAATATATAATATAATAAAACACACATGCATTCTTAAAATGAAAATTTCGTAACAGGAGCGTTAACACTGTTTTTTCTTCCTTTAATATCTGTCTTATTTTATACAAATTGCAATTTCTGTAAATAATTATAAGCTCTCTATCTACAAAGGTGAGTCACTTCACTCTTTAATGTTTTACTTTCTTATATAATAATCAGTTTTCTTGTATCGCTAGAATTTACAACTTTTCATCTCTGGCAATTTGTGAGTGACACAATCTTTTTGGATATATGAGCATTTCGTTATATATCTGTATTACTGAAGAGGACTCCAAAGAGAGTTGAAACTTTCAAAATAAAGAAGACATCATTTATCGACAGAATATTCGTAAATTTCATTATTTCAAGATCTTGCGCCTGATCACCTCATTAGCCTTGATTTATGTTAGTAAATATATTTTTAGTTTACGTCATCTGTCTTATTATTATAAAATATACATATTTGAGTCTATTGCGATTTCACAGCAAAAGTGTTATAAAATCACAATAAAAATATTCTAATATTGTATTGTATCAAACATTTTGTTTGTGATTTTACAACAAATTTGTGTAGGATAAAAATTTTCGACACTTTTGTTGTGATTTTATAACAGAAATTTTTAATAGTGTACACCTTTTCTTCTCGGTTTTTATTAATTTAAAAACACTGAACTTATTTTATATATCATGTTTGATTTGTTATGTAGTTGAAATGTTAGTCTGTTGGAAAAAAATAATTTTGGTTCATATTTTTGCAAAAATAATTATTTGTAAACAGAAATTAAAGATCCATAACGGTCGAAGCTAGATCTTTGATGCTTAAATAATTTAATGTGAATTATATACATATATACTATATATGTATATACATTATACATATATACCATATTTTTAGTCATTTTGAACTACGCGCTGAAAATTTTATCAGACTTGAAGATAAGATACAATATTGATAAAAACACGTGAAAATCGAATGCATGTTTTTCTTCTTATTTTCTTTGCATCAAAGATTAGGGCCGGTTATTTCATTTTCAGATAAACTATGTGGTAATTTATCTATTGGATAAATAAAGAGGTAAACGTAAGTAAGAGCATAAAAGAGTAAGAGAATAAGACAGTGAGCTGAAGTTTACCGAAAGATAAAACAACTCAGCCTTAATTATGTATTTATCTTGTTAATGATAAAGTGATCGACGATAAGAAACAATTATCGATAGAAAATGAAACCTTTAGGCTCGTACGTTAAATAAATATTACGCTCTTTATCGATTTTCCGTGTCGGCATTTGGGAGAAAAGGTCATTGCTGATATATGTGACTGGGAATAAACTGGGGAGGTTGTAGTTCAAGTTCAAGGTCGGTTGAAGCAGGAAGCGAAAAGTGAATGTCGCGTGAAGAAATGGGAATGCAGTCGATGATAAAAACGCTTTTTCTCATTTGTCTCTAATATTTCTCAGCCGGAATGTGGATTATAGTGGTAATACTGATACTGATGAAATTTGACAAGCTATTCCGCAGACGTCATTCCGGTGATCAGTGGTCACAACGATTAGTTACCATGTTGATAATTTATTTTTTTTTTTACAATCTTTATCTGGTAGGATGAAAATTTTTATCATCTACTATTCAACTGTACTTTCCTACCTGCGGAGATCCCTCTCCTTAACTCGAATTTTTTTCTTTTTTTTTGCTCTGTTCCACTCAAGCTCTTATGTGTCCTAGATTTCACGACCGATTTGACACTTGTTGCGCCTGCTAGCATTTGTCAATCATCTGCGCAGTCTTTTTGTAGCACATTTGATTCACGATGCGCTGAGAGATGGATAGGTATAATAACTTTCTTCTTTTTTTAAGGAAGATGAAAATAGAAAGCTTTTTCGTATACCATTGCAGAATTTGTCAGACGGGGTATTAATTTGTTAGCTGCAATTTTCTAGTAAATTCTCATACTATTAATTAAATTATAGAATGTAGAAAATAATATCCCTATTAACAAAGTATTGGGGAAATTGTAAAATCGATGGCAATCTTTTTATACATGCAAGATTTAATCGTCAGCAACGGTATGCTTAAGTACATACCATATATGAGTACGTTAATTAGTTTACGCGAAGGGAAATTGAAAGTATATATATCTTGAATTGGAAATTCTGATAAATCAAATGAACGAAGAAGGAATAGAGAAGAGGGAGAAAAAAGAAGAATGGAGGGATTACTCCCCGATTGAGCATATGGGGATGATATCGATCCATCCCTTCCATGAACTGTCGTATGTACCCCACCAGCTTTCTCCTCTTTCGCTCTTTACGGTCCGGCAGAGACCACCCTCCATTCTCAGTTCGGATTCCTCCAGCTCTCAACATCGACCGGCCGGGTTTTCACTCGGCCCGAGATGCCATGCCCAAGGCCACCGCCGATTCCTCCGGGAAGTCGTTCCTGCAGCGAGCGCGAGGCAAAGTTCTCCGCTGGTTACGACGCTCCCTGAGAACGACGCACCAGGTGAACACAGCACTGTTCCATCCCTCGAAAGGTCACCTCAATTTTCTTTGCTCTCACGATTCGTACAACTGAATAAACTATTTTCCAAGAAGACGAAATCTTCGTATTCTTCTTGCTGTGCTTCTCCAGCAGTTCTCGAAATATTCCTTTGCGCTTTGTGAACGTTGTTCAGTAGTAGATAATGTAAAAAAGTTTTAAATTTCTGTGATGCTATCTGTATGGGTTCTGACAGGTTAACGAAGGCAGTAATCCATAGATTTCTCTCTCTCTCTCTCTCTCTCTCTCTCTCTCTCTCTCTCTCTCCCTCCATAAAACTTTATAAATTTATGAGATTCAAATTTTCCTTGTTGAAAATTGAGAGCTTTAAAATTCAGAATTGATGAATTTTAATAGAGTTAAAATCGGAGATTCCAAGGTGCTTTTCAAATATTTTTTTAGAGAAAAAGAAGAAATATATATTCAAATTTCTCTTAATATAAAATATTTTTGTAGCGGTGTGCGTGCGTGCGTGCGTGTGTTGTGAACAAAATACAATAAAGCAATATATATCTTTATTTATTTATTACCTTAAACGTTATTTAAAAAACATTGTGAAATGCCCATAATTCACAAAAGCTATAGTCTCTAATATTATTTTATTTTTCCATTTTTACTAGCACTAATTATTCATTATCAAAACCGCAAGTCGTGAATTAACTAAGCAGACTTCAAATTAATTAGCAAGACATTAAATACTTAACGATCTTTGCTGTAAAATTATTCTCATTTATTTTTGTCTTACTTTCACTTATTGTGAAGAAAGTATTATTGATTGTAAAAGAGCACACATTTTTCTATATATACATACGTCGTTTCAAGAATGGTTCACTTGCACACTGTTGCAAATGCCCACTGCCAATCACAGTGACGTCTGCGTAGGAAGTTTTTTTAATTTTTTCTTCTAGCGCTGTGATTGGCTTGTGCGCAATTGGCTCGTGTGCAATTGATATACTACACCCCGTCGCGCGTCGTTTCAGTATTAAGGAAAAGATAAAAGTACTACCTAAACAACACAAAGTCTAAAATTGTGATATAAGACGCTTTAAGTCGTTTTTTAGATGCAAAAAACGTCGTATGACCCGATTTTAGACACTTTATTTTCTGGGTAAATAACATTAAATCTTTAGTTATAAATCTGTCACGATACAAAGCAAGATTTTGACAATGTGTTGCAAAGTGCGGGATCTCTTGATCGATTCAATGGTTCTTTGACTATTGTGAATAAGCATTGTGTATTTGACTCGAACAGATATGTTAGTAACATATTTTTAAGCCCGTATGAAACTCAATGTAAATGAGTTTCAAGGCGGATTTCCAGTTTTAAATAAGATTGATAATAAAATAGTGCTGATGCATAGTAATTGATTACATACGATGTAATCTTTTTTTAAAAGTAGAAAAAATATTCTATAAATATACGACTTGCAAAAAAAAGATAGACATGTTCGAAATTATTATAATTCTTTTAATCCTTTTTTCTTTTAATCAGTCATAAGTTTTGATAGTTACAGCATTACTATTGTTCAATTTCATCCATTACAAAGTAAAGTCGACTTCGAAAATCAATTATCTATTTCGAAAATATCATTTTTCTTATTATAGATATTAATATTTTCAACTTTATGTCATAATATAATCACTTCAAAATATTTCCAATATGATACCATAACGTATCATAAAAATGTATAAAATCTATTATACATACTGTTGAACAATGTGAGCAACAGTTATGTGAACAAGTCAATAAGTTTTTTACTCGCTATTGTTTGTACAAAGGCATAAAGGGTGAAGAATCAAAGAATACTGCGTAATAATTTAAACGTTATTCTGTCAGCAGTTGTAATAGCATTATCTTAATCTTCTAAAAAACAGCTCGATAATACGCATTTTCTTCGCAGAATAACTCTAATAAAGCAGTTGGCTTATGAAGGTAGGCTGCTTTCCGTAAAAATCAATGTCCGTATTGATTTTTCCTGAATTGCATGGGTAGAATAGCCTAGGATGATTAATGTACTTTTCTAGCTTTTGCGTATTTAGAATGTCCTAAAAAGAATCTTTTACAATTCTCTCGGAGCGGAAATCTCGCGAAGAAAATTGAAGCGATATTTCCATAAATATAACTCTCTCCTTGTCAATATTCTATTAGTTATTTCTGTAATATAATTGAATTGATTTACAGCGATTAAGAAACAAGAGATTTATTTGGTTAAATTGAAGTTAGTAAAGGATATTACGTGAAATCTAGAATACTCTGTATATCTATAAAATCTATTTTGTGCTGCTTTTTATTTTACTTTTACTACTTGCTATTTTGTATTGTTAAGAAATAGAAAATACTAAATATAGAAAATAGAAAATGGAAGTATTTTGTTTAACTATGAAATATATATCGAAATGTTAAATAAGTATCTTATTTCAAATAAATGTTAATGTAAATGGTAAATACTATTTGCCTTCTTTATATTTAGTACACAAAATACTTAAATAAAAAGTTCAAATGGGCAATTAGGAATCGACGCCGTAAGTATTGCGCTTAAATAATTAACAGATCTTACAAATCTAATCAATTATATTTCACATATCACGATTATATTTCATATAATGTACGTTTCGGCTAACTTTTAGCCATCTTCAGCGTGGAATAAATATAAATTATATTTCATCGCATATTACGCTACGTAGATTTCCAGTGGTCAATCTCCAACAATTCCACCATAACCAGTTGGTACGTTGGATGGGCTCATGGGGGTAAATATTCAGATGGAGGGAGTCAGCGCCGATGACCTTGACATATGTCGTCAAGATCATGACCCTGAGTAACCTCCAACAGGTTTTAGCTTTCGCTCATTGTTCGTTAAAAAGTTATTAATAAAAGAATTTAAGAAATATTGTCTTATTTCTAGTGTATACAGTATTAAATATTATCTTGCGCCTCTTATTTGTGGGGCTAATAACTTTCTAGACAAAGCGAATTCCACCCCACCTCCCTCTTGCCGAGGGTCATACGACTTTCCACGCGAAGCGAGGTCCACCTCATTTCCCCCCTGCCCAGAACTCGCTTCGCGTAGAAAGAAAGTCGTACGCCCCTCGACAGGGGAAGAGGTGAGCTGGATCTCGCTTCGTGTGGAAAATCATTACATAAACAAGAGAGGATATATAGGGATAATTCTTAACCCTTAGTACACACCCGAATTTTTGACATCCTTACTACATCTTGAATCTTTCGTGTTCTGGATTAATTTTCATCATTTTTAAATATATAAAAATTATTAAGCGATTTTTGCGTAGGTATCCTATTTTGACATCTTTAGAAAGTATTTGTAAAGTTGTATATTTATAACAAATTACATATAAATTGTTATAACTAAAGTTGTTATAAATATAGTTAACAAAATGAGAAAAATGCACTTTTTCGTACAAAAATGTAAAACTCTGAAACAAAAATGTTTAAAGGAAAAATATGTTTCAATATCTTAAAGTTGACTTTCCAAACTACAAAAGAAAAAATAGTTCAAATGTCGGCAACCAAAAAAATTTAATTATTTAGTAACCTGAAAATGATGTTTTTTTAATATGCATGAATGATTATAAATTGATGATATATTGCATTTACATTTTAAGCAATGCATTTTATCATTGCTATTGTGTTAAAAAACTTCCAATTTATTAGGAAAATGTTTGTTATAACATTACAGACAACATTTAACACAAAGGTGCCAAAAACCATCGTTTATTAAGGGCTGATATGTCGTTCTAGGGTTAAAATCTTTTTTTAATAATTCGTGAAATATTTCCGCGATATATAAATACAAATGAGAATTAGTTGAAAATAAAGAAAAGTATAAAAATTTTTTTAATTACAAAAGATGTACACTCTATACACACGATGGGTCATTTGTGATCTTAACAACTTTTAATGGAAAACTGCGTCTACATATTTATTCTTTTCCCTAAAACAAATTCGCAAATTTCTTCCTTGACAAATATTAATTTACAACTTTATTTGCCATATTAGATTGACGGGCATGCTGCGGAAACAGGACCAGAACTCGACGAGGAGATGGAGAAGGTCTTTGCGATGGACGCCGGGGAAAAGTTCGACGTAGCCCGTCTTGGATCACCTTCGGAATCGACCGGATCTGATCGAGATCGCGATCGTGGACCACCTCCACGATATGGTGGCGATCGCGATTTCAATCGTAAGTCCTACTATCGTTCTTCAATATTTTTTAATTTAGTTTTGACGTTGTTTTGGGGAATTGAAAATTAAAAAAAATGACATTTTTTAGAATATCGTAAAAAAAGCTATCCGCATCCGCATACGCCCTTGAAAAGCCTGCATTCCAGATCTATGCGACGACACCTTTCTTCGTAAGTTCTCAATAAAAGTAGACATTCGACAAAATCTATCTTCAACAAAAGCTTTTGTTTTGTCGACTTGAAATCTTATAATTATAAGAATAATACCAGTCCAACAACTAGGGTAAAAGCATGGAATATCAAATAGCATTTTTTAAATTAACGTTTTTAAAATAACTCCGATATAATAAAAAGATTTTAAATTTACACAGAACTTTTAAGGAATATGTTAGCTACAATATCCAATAAATGAAAGTCGCCAAAATTTAAGTCCAACGTCAATATTAAAAAGTAAAAAGTGTAAAAATGGCGGATCTAAAAAACGGAATGTAATATAAAATACCGGTGAAATTTAGGTAACAGTAATAAATAATACAATAAATAAAGTCCAAATTTGTTTATTTATGTAAACCGATCAAGAAAAATACTTATAAAAATAGTTCACATTTTTATTGTACAATAACAGAACTGGCAAATAAACTGTATAATATGGAATATAATATGGAATAATATAACCTATGACCTATAATCGCAAATAAGCTGGTAACAGGCCTGCTCCTTTTAGCTGAATTTTTGCACCAGTTCATCTTTTTTCCTTTTCTCTTCAGGAGGAAAAAAGAAGAAGAAAGTGAACTGGTGCAAAAGTTCAGCCAAAAAGAACAGGCTTAATGTGTGGAATACATCCTATAATCTAACCTATCTGATCACGAATAAGTTGCTAATATGGAACCTATTTCATATTCTCAACCCTCTATGTATTCCACATTACCTGCATGTTGTTATATGACAAAATCTTTCCGTAGTAATAAACAAGTTACAAATCGCAATTTATCTGTATAATATTGTTCATGCAACATTATTAAAAGCGTCTATGTAAGCATTAACAAATTTACCTTCAGCTTGTGAAAACACTTTTTAGAAAAGCCGAATCTCCTGACGCAATAAAAATAAATAAATGTTTGCTTTTTGGTAGCAATTGCAACATCCTTTCAGCGATTGCTCGCTAGATTGCAACGCTTCGTTTAGAAAATAAGCCACTATTCCATATTAGCAGCCTATTCCATATTCCCTGCTTTTATCTTATATCTCTTCTATATAATCAAATGCAAACAAACGATTTCATGTATAATACATCAATAAGAAGCACGATTAAGTTAATATTCTTGACAAACTTTGAAACTATAAATGTTTAGCTTCTCATAACTCTAAGAGAACTTTGCAACTTTCGAACGAGTGAAATTTAATTCTATGCACGTAACGTTTTTACTGAAAAAAAAAAAAGACTGTGTTTCTTCGATTGTCCTTCTTAGCGAAGGATCAACGGCGGAAATGTCCATCGAAGAGGACCATGGCAATATCCAAGCGGAGAACGAGAAAGTCGACGGGATAAACCGTGGATTTCGATCGATTATCACAGCAGAAACCGAAACCCAAGTTGATGAAGAAACGGCGAAGGCCAAAAATATAGGCAATAACGAGAACGAGGCGCCGATCTCGGAGAGGGCGGCTTCCAGTTTCAGTCCAATCATCGGCAGTCCGAGGGTACAATTTGAAAAGATCAAGGAAGAAGATGCATCGAGTACGCAAACACTGGAAGTGCCAACAGGCATAGGTACCACTCCAAGTGGCCACGAGGAAGATCGGAATCGCCGACGGCACCAGAAGCACGAACATAAGTAAGTTGACTTTCGACGTGATAGCTTGTAAAGAGTTCAGGATATAGATAAAGGTAAGACAGAAGAAAAAAATCACACAATCTAATTAACACATTTAGCGTTAAACAAGAATGTATCTTTTTCTGATTAGTAAAACAATATCTTGATGAGAATACAGATCAAAATAATTGTAATTTGAATATCGTGTTTGCATATATTATGTGCACAGATCAGAATCATCCTCAATATATTTTAAGAGGAAAGTTTAAATTTGGCGGTCGTGTTACAATTTCTGCGGACTCATATTTACGCTATGAACCGCGCAATTATGAACACGAAACGATCGACCTGTATTTCGTACCATCCTAAGCGATGAGCTAGATTTGCAGTATGACAATTCCAGTACAGAGCGATACCAAGTCAGATAGTTAATTCAAGATTTATGGGGCGGATATGAAAAATGTATATATATACATCTGCGATTTAATTAAGTTTTGGCTTTATTTCAGATCAGATTTTTTAATTGTTCTCACATTTCCCAAATAAGAATCTTATAAATTATCTTTAAGTATAACATGAGATTGAAGTAGTTATTACAATAATAAAATTAGGGTCAATCAGAGTCTGAAATAGGTGTGTATGTTTAATGTTAACATGTTAATGTGTCTGTTTAATAATTATCTCTACAAGATGGAAAAATTTCAACCTATATTCACGTTCGATAGCATCTCTAATAATCCAGCTGCGTCAAATGAGCAGAATCAAACCGGACTTATTTAATTTTTTAATGCTCATTTTGTACTCATTTTGAAAAAAAACCGTGGTGCTACTAATTTGATATTATAAGCTAGCAGAACTACTAAAAAAAGGAAACAAAATAAAGATACAGATAAAAAGAACTTAATCTAATTAAACGAGAGAAATCCTATATTCGGTCTTAAGCGGATCTTAAATAATGCTTAAGCCTTCGTGGTCACACTTCCTGAGAATTTTACGTTGGTACACACACAGGGGGCAAAATGACCCCAACATTTTAATCGATTGCCGTATTTAGAGCTTTTGCTCTTTAAAATCACAAAAATTACTGAACATATTTTAAACATTGTAGAATATGGAAATGGTTTTTTTAAGTTTTCAATTTTAACATATTTAAAAAAATCGCAAAGATTCGTCCAAGAAACAATATGCGGCCGAAGGCGCAAAAAGAGTATTTTGAACTTCGGATAAATGGCAGATTAAGTTCCGTTTTAAAAAAGGATCTTAGAAATATAAAGCCTTTTTGGGGTTCCCTGGATCCCAGGTGACCATGAAGGGTTAAATACATATTGCTTGTGTGAATTTATATACAGGATGAGCCATACAATTTGTTGCACACCTCGAAAAATTTGGTAAACTCTAGGTTTGTTCGCGTCGCATGCTCCAACATGTTCCAATATGCTCCTACCATAGCTCTTACTTACTTCAACGCGCTTGATAGAGTGAGTAGGAGCTATGGTAGGAGCATGTTGGAGCATGTTGGAGCTTGTGATGCGAACAAACTTTCTAAGTTGTATAAAAAACTGTTATATACAAAAGTTGCATGACTTCAAGGGAGTCATTACATAGTGCATAAATTTTTTTATAAATGTAGGCGTTAAAAAAATTTCAGGATCAATTTCGTTTTTTTAAAATGGAATTACATGATTTTTGTACGTAATATGATTCCTCTAATTATTTTGTATATAAAAGTGTTAAGAAAAGAGATATCGAAAATAAAATAAAAGCTATACCAATAGTTCATGAGATATTTTATATTTTATTCCGGTACATATTGACATAAAATATTAAATGTCTCGTAAAGTATTAATTTTTTGGTAATCGTACCTAATACTTTTATGAACAGAATAATAAGATGAATCAATTAGTGTAAAGAAAACATACTATATATAATTGCTTATTTAAAAAATTATCCATTTTACTCATATATTTGTCAGAGAAATAATTTACACGCTATCACTCGGTGTTGACTCTTACTAGCATTTTTCCTTCATTTTTATTGTATTAGATTTATTCATCAGAGCCTAACGTTACTTACTGATTGTTCTGATTCTACTCATGAATGAAATCTTATAAAAGGACTTAACTAATCACTCTATTATTGATTACTCTTCCAGACGTCACCATCACAAATCCCGCAAATACTCTCTACAGGAGGATCCACAATGGCGAAAACGATCGGGAGCCGGTCTTCCAGATAGTTCGAATCTGCTGGCTCGACGTGTCAGCGTCCAGCCAGAAGAAGCAAGCACTTTGCAGGAACTGGACATCGATGATTTGGAGTCGCATCGTAGTGATGATCCACGTGGCATGCGCCGGCACAAAGCCGCTTACTCGACGGTGCAGATCGGCCGACGAAAGGAGGGCGGCATTCTCCATGACACCTTCAAGAAGATGTACGATCATTCGCCGCACGAGATATTCGTCCAACTGGACGAGCTACATGGCTTGGGCGTAGAGCGTGAATGGCGAGAGACCGCCAGATGGATCAAATATGAGGAGGACGTTGAGGAGGGTGCTGACAGATGGGGCAGACCTCATGTGGCTTCTCTTAGTTTTCATTCACTACTAAATCTTCGCCGTTGTCTGGAAACTGGTGTGATCCTTCTTGATCTGGAGGAAAAGGATCTGCCTGGGCTGGCTTACAGAATAGTCGAGCAAATGGTCATCGAAGAACTTATCCTAGCCCAGGACAGACCGGTCGTGATGAGAGCACTCCTACTCAGACACAGGCATGTGCACGAACACGAACGTGGTTTCCGTTTCGGTGGCAAGAGGAGCTATTCTAGTTACACCAGCCTTCAGGTAATCCATCCGTAACAATGATGATATTTTTTACGTAACATGCATCATGCACACAAAAACGGCTGACCTTTGATTAAAACTCGCGAAATTCGCTTCGAATCGGAAAATTGTTTGTGTTGAAAAGTAAATAAGCACTGATGAAAGGTAAAGAATCATGCTAATCAGGCAATTGCTCAACAGGTAACAACCATATTTATAGGTTTCAAGATTGCTATATAAATTAGATTTGACAAATTCCGTCTCAATTTTAGTTCCACAAACTGATGCAACCCTGGGTTTGCAACGCAGCTTGCACGTTTGGAATCATGTGACCGAAACGGAAAGTAATCGTGACGACTGTAATGAATGCTGATGTATTTTACCGTGTTCGCGCATTGAGACTTAAAAATAAATCAATTTTATATGAATGCTGCAGTTTATGGAAATGTTGAAGATTACCTGCAAGGGCAGATGTATCGAACGCGATCAGTAGTGAGTAGTCGTAACGAGTGTGGTAGCAGGGAATAGATTTAACAGTATTAATATTATTTCCACAGTCCATCTGGCTGGAGGAAGAAGATGCTGCGCGGGAACCTGCTGAGAACCATGTAACGCAACATGTAAATCTCTCGTTTCCCGAATCAAACGCAGTTTTTTTTTCATTTCTGTTACTCTAGTCCTTCACTCTATTCGCTCGCACTTCTTATTTGAATTTTTATGTACTTTTTAAAGTCCGAATTTACATGGCAATGAGCATATTTGGCGATTTTGCAAAATTCCTCTCTTAAGGGTTGATTATATGTATATTGGTCTTAAAACGTAAACCAACAATTTTTATTAATACTTCGAATATTTTAAATCTGATATTAATATTTTATGTTTTATATATGCCTAATATTGACAACAAAGTTAACATTTATTACTAAGTTATTCGTTAGTTCCAATAGAAGGATAAATATATAGTAATATAAAATATTGATTAGACCCGATAAAAAGATTTATATATAAAGATATTCTGAATTTAAATAGACAAACTTCGAGACTGTGTAAGGGATCGATAAACTAAGAAAAAAGTCCTTTAGAGGTATACTTATTTTTGCTTCATTTTGGAGAACATCACGAAAGAAGACAACGTAATTTTCATTTTTATACTTGTTTATTACTTATTCATTCACATTTATTTACATTGTCACTTGCTTAATGGAGATATTGTTTAAAATGTTGGCCTCTTGCAGCATTGCGTCTTGTACAATCAGCTCGTGTTGCAACCAAACAACATAATGACTCACCGATCTGGCACTCTTCTGTCTAGAAATCAGCGCGCATACTCTCGCACTGCCTTTGAAGCATTATCGCTGAAGTCTTAGAGGCTCCGCACAATCAAGGAATATAGGAACAGAATAGGAATAGGAATAGAGAATAAGAATTTCAACCTGTCAGAAACTGTGTGTATTCCACAGTGCATAGTTTCTGATAGATTGAAATTTTTATTCTCTATTCCTTATTCCTTTGATTGTGCGGAGCCCCTTACGCGAAAACAAAAATTTCACAAAAATAATATTTCACTTTAAAGACAATAATATTCCGAAAATTACGTTTTGTCTTTTTTACGATTTTCTTCAAAACGAAATAAAAACGAGCATATCTCTAAAGAACTTTTTGTTCTTAGTATATCGATTCTTACACGCTCCTAAAGTTTGGCTATTATTCGGGACTACATGTATATATACAGGATGTTTCATTTTAACTTTTACACTGAAATATCTCGAAAATTATAAAAGATACGGAAAAATGTTTCAGACAAAAGTTGTAGAGTTTAAAAGGTCTATTTACTTAGTTATTTTTTTTAAAGATCATATTCATTTGACATTGAGTAGCGTTGCCAAGGTCAGGACGAAGTCACTTTGAATTTTTTAAATAGAACCCACTAAATTTTATTGCATATTATTATAGCCCTTCCTGAGATCTTTCCAAAACATTATAATTTAATTCACTTTGGGTCAGCCGTTTTGAAGTTATCGGGATTTATATGGTAAGATGTCCAGCCAACGAAGATCGGTGGTTGATCCAACTAGTGAAGGCAAGCTCGAAGAATGATCCGTCCGACTAAGACAAAATCGAAAGATGATCCAGCCAATGAAGGCAAGATCGAGGGATGATCCGATCAACTAAGGCAAGATCGAAAGATGATCCAGCCAATGAAGGCAAGATCGAGGGATGATCCGACTAATTAAGGCAAGATCGAAAGATAATCCAGCCAATGAAGGCAAGCTCGAGGGATGATCCGACCAACTAAGGCAAGATCGAAAAATGATCTGGCCAATGAAGGCAAAATCGGAGAAAATTAAGGAACTTTGTCTAATTGTCATTACGTATCACTCGGAATTAAATATTCAAAGTGTGCACCGTTATTTCCCAAGCACAAAATCAGTCTACGTCTTAAATTTTGTAGAACTTCTCTGAGTTATTTACAGCGTTATCGCTTAACTCTTCTGACTCTTTCCATTATATCTAGTCTCGTGATTGGTGCTTCCTGATACACAGCATCTTTCACATATCCTCATAAATAGTAATCAAGAGAAGTTAGATCTTGGAGGCCATAAGACTGGTCCTCTTCGACCTATCCAATGATTTGGATATTGCTCATCTAAGAAAATTCGAACATCTCGAGAGTAATATACTGAAGCACCATCCTATTTCTTTGGCGAACATCCAGTGGAATGTCCTGAAAATATTCTGGTAAATGATTTTGGAGAAAATCTAAGTAAATTGGCTCATTAATTGTACGTTCGCGCGCGCGCGCGAAAATGCGGTCCAATAATTTGATCATTACATATGTCAATCCAAACATGAAGGTTCTAACGATACTGATTGACCACCTGTCGATATCATTTACTGGTGACCAGTAATGACTATTATGTCTATTAAGACTGTCATTGCTATGGAATGTAGCTTCGTCATTGAAACAAACATTTCAAAAGAAATTTGGATTCTGCTTCAATACATCGAGTGCCCATCTACAAAATTGAACTTTCAGTCTGCAATTATCTTCGTTCAATTCCTGTATCAGGATGATGTGATAAGGATGGTATTATACGGATTGTAATATTCAACGAACCTAGATCGAGGGATTTATAATTCATGTTCTATTTATCGAGTACTGACGTGTGGATTGAAATGAACCATGCCTAAAATTGCGAGGAGTTTAGATCATATTGTTTAAAAGCCTATTTCTCTGTCTCTGGTGATGTAATGTATTTCTGCGAACTCTTTTCAATATTTATCATTTGCTGAGCACTCGGATGGCGACGATTAGGATATAGCTCAGCATAACGACGGGAAGCACGTCTGTAATTCCTGTTGCATTCGCCAAGAATTAGTAGGATATCCACTATTTCATTTGGTGTACCATATAATAGTTCGCCATTCTTTAAGTACAAGAAATCAGAATCTGAATTCGTTGAAACAAAACTAATAAAAAACTAAAAAGCTTCACTGGAGTTGCCCAGTGGCAATAGTTAACGTAACTGATGTAGCTGACGTAATTGACGTTGTGAAGAACCTGGTTTTCGGGGGACTGTATATTTTTTGTATGTAGAACAACAAAAAATACTATATATACATGTATGTACATAGAATTCTAAATAGAAGAATTTATATTTTGTGTGACACGAATAAAGTTCATCATTTTTTTTTTATTTCTGAGACATGCAGCACATAATAAAGACGTTGGATTTATACCTGGCAAAGTTATATGATCTGATTTAGATCGAAAGTGAAACGTGCAAAGAGCTCGCCTGCTTACACAACTCTATAAAGCAACTCGACAAGTGCTTTCGTCGTAGCGACGGAATTCCGCGTACACGCGATATTTGTCGTTGACAATACACAGCGTGGGCAATGGAGGTAATCGAAATTTTATGCAATTGTTAAAGGCGACGGCATTGCTTATACCAAGTAGACACAATAAATTTCGATAACTTCAAAACGACTGACCCAAAGTGAATTAAATTATAGTGTTTTGGAAAGGTTTTAGGAGGGGCTATAATAGTATGAAATAAAATCTACGGGGTTCTGTTTAAAAAATTCAAAGTGATCTCATCCTGACTTTGATAACACCATCCAATGTCAAACGGATATAATCAGTAAATAGACCTTTTTAAACCCTACAACTTTTGTCTGAAACATTTTTCCGATCTTTTATAATTTTCGAGATATTTTGGTATCAAAGTTAAAATGAGACACCCTGTACATATGTATACAGAGTGACCCACGTAAAGTGTTACAAGCTATTTATCTCTGAAAGTATGTGTCAAATGAAAAATATGTTTTGTTAAAACAAAAATTTTGTCACTTTGAGGGGGACTTGAGATGGAATTATTGGTTTGACCTTGGGTGGCATTGTTAAAGTCAAGGCAAGGTTAGTTTGAATTCTTTTAATGGGGGACTCCTCACTTTTCATTACATATTTATGTAGCACACCTCGAGAACTTTTCACCACACACACAAAACATTATAATAAAATACTTTTTTTATAAAATACTTTTCGAGTTATAAGGCTTAAAAGTTACAGTATCGCCAGCATTAACATTACTCAAAATGTCCAAACGATAGCTAAAACCTCTTGAATGTTGTTCAGGATCATGTCCTGAATAAAATTTGTTAAGATCAAGCCCATTGAAGATTATTCCTTTTATTTTCATTTTTACACTAAAAATTCATTTTTATGTAAAAGTAAAGATAAGAGAAATAACCTCCAGTGATCTTGATCTTAGCAAATATTATTAAGCTCATGTTGAACAACAATGGTCGGTTGGATACTTTGCGTAATGCTTAATGCCGGTGGTACTGTAACTTTCAAGCTTTATAAGTTATAAGTTATAAATTGAAAAGTACTTAATAACTTTATTAGTGTTTTGAAAAGCTCTTGATACCAGCTATTAGATTCTGGCATCAAAAGTAGAGTGTCCCATTTAAAAATCGATTTGATCTTGATCTGACCTTGGCGACGCCACCTAAAGTCAAACTGATAAGATCTGTAAATAGATCTTTTTATACTTTACAACTTTTGTCTGAAACATTCTTTCAAAAACATCATCCTCCGGCCTGATCTCCATCTGATCTCCATCTGATCTCTATCTGACCTCCATCTGATCTCCTTTTATTAACCCTCAACTACATGAGTGGGTCATTTGGATCTGGGTGAAAATTTTAGTCTGCCGCTATTTTTGTACAATTAATATTGCAAAGTTGAAGTGAGTGAGTAAAAAAACTTGGAACCTTTCTCTGTCGATCGCCGTGATGTAATTGTTTCGTCATTGTCTTGATGCTAATTGTGATGCAATAAAAGTTTGGCTTGGGTGACTTGGACCCGTCAAATGTAAATTCGACAGATTTTTGCCGAAAGTGAAAATTCGTTTTTATTAAATGCCTATTTATTAGTGCTGTATTCAAGTATATATGTTATTTTCTTATAATTAAAACATATATTTATTATCAAAAAAAGCATTTTTGCAAGAGAGGCGTCTTGGTGAAACGATCACTCTATTTTCTCAGAGTTATGAAATCGTGAGTAAATAATGTCGAAATCATTATATATTTAATATAAAATATTTTTTCATTACATTTTTTTTAAAGAAGAAAACACTCGACATACCTCCGATATCATTTTTCCGAATATGTATAAAAGTGCCCCCACTTCAGTCGTGCAAATTATTATATTATACTTTTTGGAATGAATCAATATAATGTATTTTATTCTTAAAGTTCACTTTAAGTTTTCCTCTTTCCAAAACACTACTTATTTTTATCTATATCTTTTTTTTTATCATAAAGATATGATTTTTTGAAAAAAAAAACTGATTATTTTTTTCACATTTTTTTCACGATTACACTTTTTTCACAAATTGTTCTTTGATATTTTTGGCATAATTTTTTCAATTTTATTATCAAAACCTTTTTATGTTTTGATATCTCGATTCTATACATTCTGGCATTTCATTTAAAAAAAATATTTTTTTCCATTGAGGTTTGTGATAATTACAGAGCCAGTCAAAAACTCCCTGAGTGACTTAGATCCAGACGTGTAAATTATGATTCTAAAACGAGACATGTAGTTGAGAGTTAAATATTAAGTTATAAACAAATGGATATGATCGAGGTCGAATAGGTCGCTTTATCATTATTATCTTCTAGCTTAGTTAACAAATATAGTGTATAATTTCATTTCCAGCTCCTTTTTTTATATATTAAATTATAAACATAGAGATCGATGACGAATAAATCACTTTTTCATTATATCATTTCCTAGTTTAATTAACAAATATCAGTGTATAATTTTATTTCCATTCGATCTCCATTTGTTAAATATTAAGTTATAAACAAATGGAGATCAATGACGAATGAATCGCTTTTTCATTATCATTTCCTAGCTTAGTTAACAAATACCAACGTGTAATTTCGCTTCCATTTGATCTCCTTTTGTTCAATATTAATAAGTTATAAACAAATGGAGATCAATCACGAATACATCGTTTTTCATTATCATTTCCTAGCTGAGTTATTAACAAATATCAGCGTATAATTTCATTTACCATGCACCGCTAGCATTTCTTGCATCAATACGTGCACTAACGTACTTTCGCGCCAAAACGTCCAACAGTACGTCTGGCTGGTCAACGAACATAATGAACATAATCATAATAACGACGACATATCTTAAAAATTTCACATCGGGACTTTGCGTCGCAATATCTCCGCTCACAGGGCACATAGAAAAAAAAATAAAAGCACTTTTATTACACAATTCGAGTGGAAGCTATCGATTGAGTATATGTAGGACTTGATCGGTTCAGCCATTATTGAGATCCGATAATCTCGATCTCTCACTACTTGCGGTCTCGCGTAAAGGAATACGGTAGTGTCGCTGCGCTTGTCTTAGCGCCGCCGAGACATCATTGTGTCTTCTGATTTTAGACAAAACTTTTATGATTTTTTTAATATACTTTATAACTGCGTATTTAGATTCTTCAAAAATCTAATATTTTGAAAATATCCCTCCCATTAATTTTGAGAGGTTGTTTCACGCCTTAAATCTGAGATTGAGTCAATATAAAAAGATGTGTCTCTTAGATTTTTGTATTTAACAACACATTTCAAGGAGAATCGAATCAGTTCTGAATAGTTGTGACAGGCATCTTGCAAGTGGAAAAAAAAAGATAATTCCAACAATATATATATCTCCTTGCAGCGTGTTTCCCAAATCGCCCAAAGTGCATAAACCACTTTATATACAAGGGTGTTCTTTAAGTATATTGCCATACTCAAAAAGGAGTAATTCTTCAGTTTATTTTAAGTAAAAAAGCTCATATAAACATGTGTCCTAAACGAGTTTCCGAAATACAGGATATTTAAAAAAAAATGTTTAACGCGTGTAGCTTCCTCTAGTTCTGGTATCCTAATTGTCAGAGGCCTTCCAAGAGCAGTATCCTTTACGAAAGAATTCCCTCTTTACGAAAGAATATCCTTTACGACTTTTCTCGAAGATAGCGGTGAATGTTCACGAATGTTTGACGACATGGTAAACAACAATTTATCATATCGTCAAACATTTGCGAATATTTATCTGTATTTTGAAAACTAAGCCAAACAGGACACACATTTATATGAACTTTTTTACATGAAATAAAGCAAAGAATTGCGCCCTTGAATATGGAAATATACTTAAGGAAGACCTGTATAAACTACAATAGATTATATATAAACATGTGTAAAAATTTATACCATCATTATATGTATTTATACTATATAAATACATAATAAAAAAATGTATAATTATATATGAGTTAGATTTATATATAACTATATATAAAATTATAAACATAATTATATATATTTTTATACAATTTTATATAGTTATATATTATATGTATATGAGAAATTTTTTACCAGGGAATAATGTGAGTTAACAATGCTCAGCTTAAGATCCATTTAAATTGTATACTTTAGCCTTTGTATAATATTTTAGTCTTAACATTGAAACTAGTAAAAGGCTTATTTAAGTAAAATAAATTTTTGCTTCATGTTCTTCAGTTACTTCCGTAATAAATAAATGCCGCAATTTTTATTTCGTAATATAAATAGAACAATCGCAGCGCATTCCCATAGCTTGCAGTTTTTCCATTGCGTTGTGTCTTCACGGTGCTTTCTTAGCACTAGTCTTATCTGGGTTAAATTGTATCTAGAAATATTCGTGTAGTGTACCATTTGTTGGTGGTTAGTGACTATAAAACGCTTGTGATCGTATATCGCACTTATCCATTAAATTTTATTCTCTATAGTTTTATATTCTTTTTCGCTGAATTTCGTTTTATTATTACGGAACAAATCAGAAGATATGATGTGTCTTTCGCATTAATGTAATAACGGATGAACTATTTCAATCTCATAAACATTAATCAGGATTGTCACAGAAAAATCGGGAAAACCGAGAAAAATTAGAAAAATTGATAATATTTATAAAATCACGTAAAAATCTCCTCCCACGAGACGCAAAAAGTAATATAGTATATAAAATTGCATGCAATAATTGTGAGGTGACATATGTTAATCAAACTGGAAGACAATTTAAAATCAAAATCTCAGAACACCGAAACCATATAGAACGAAACACGTTCACTCGGTTAGTCATAACCGATCATAGAACGCAGGAGGGCCACGAATTCGAATGGAAAAACATTATTTTAGATGAAGAACTTTATTATACGAAAAGATTAATTTCTGAAATGTTATTTATCAAACAAAAAGTTTGAATTTACAAACAGATATTGAAGGTCCCCACAAAGCTTATTTCTCTATTATCGACAAATTGTAACTGTAATATAGCCTCGACTCGTCGTAATGGACAGCTGTAAAATGTAGTGTCGTAAACTATATATCTTTATTTTAATTTTTTAACTAAGACTTTTGAACAGTAAATCTATACATTTTTGAACATTTGAATAAGATCTATTATTAACTTATTACATTTTATCCTTAGAACATATATTACTGGAAGCGGAATTGAGCGCTGAACGTGAAGTCAACATCTGTGCAAGAGAGAAAGCTATAGAGTCCCAGTTGACAGTAAATGCGCATGTGCTATTCAACCCGTTTGCCCACGTTCCACTTCGTTCGTACGTTTGTAGCCACATATTTGTGCCAAAGTAAAAAAACGATTTTAGCGTAATAAAAAATGCCTTACAAATATTGTAGTGTGTAATAATCGTAATAATAAATTCGGTTTCTTATTACACTTAAGTTAATGTATGAAATATTTTATGTAGGTATTAATTATGTGATAACATGTAGGTTATGTTTACATATGTTATTGATATTTAATACGTACTTCATATTTATTTCATTTCTTTTGAAAAGATTTCCCAAAAATAAAGAACTTTGTGAAAAATGGCTGCAGTTTTATGGAATTGATAAGGATATTCAGATCAATTTTACTTTAACCTCACATTGCATTCTTATATTAAAGTCCATTTTAACACTAATTTATCTTGGTGGAAAAATATCCTTGAAATTATTCCACATTTTGGAACTACACTTTTCAGCAAAATTTCAGCATTTCAGAGAAATTTCAGTGATTTTTCAATACGTTAGTTGAAACATTTACTTTCAGTAAAATTTTAGTAAATTTTCAGCAATTTCGCTGAAATGTTCCAAAATGGGGAATAATTTTAGCACAATTTTTTCACCAGTGTTATTAAATACAATAGATTAAATCAGTTTTATTACCATTTTGTCTAAGATATGTAACCTAAAATCTCTGAAACTAACAATAACAATGTGTAAGAAACACTAAAACACTAAAACTGTATAATTCACACAGACAACAGTACTGACGCACGCACATTGCAAACATTTCGGACCATCTAGCTTTTTCTCTCGCACAGATGTCTTCACGTTTGGTATATGAATGGCATAGGCAATTCCAGTAGTATATTCTAAGATTTTATCACACTGATGCATGATACTTACACATGAGGTATTGTACCATAACACCTCCAATGCTTATGGTGAGTAACTTTCCTCACAATTGTAATTGTTAGTCATTCCCCTTATTTATGCTTATTTCATAAAAATGGCATTTCGGTTTTTATTCGATTGATCAACTGTTTGGGAATGGTCGCGTTCAGCAGACTCAACTGTTGTGGAGCGGATCAGTGAGCTCTCGCTGCTATTAGATGATCTAAAAGAATACACCAATAGCAGCGAGCGCTCGATTCGCTCCAC